>NW_027107649.1:384082-403051 GCF_000696795.3 Halyomorpha halys | reverse complement strand
TTTTTTTCCAAATAATTATTATTTATTGATTTTCTCTCTTACTAATGATAATGGATGAAACACTCCATTTTGTCCAAGGTGGACAAAATCAAATTCGCTCTACAATGAACACATTTTTTTCTGGAATAATTGTACAGCTTTTTAAAAGGTAAATTCATTATGATGATATCTCAAGGTGCTCTTTGGTGTTGGAAGTGAGAATATAAGAAATTTAGTAACCACTGTTTGTATTCTGATTCATCTTAGGGTAGGAAAATGCATGTTTCTAAAGTTTGTGATGGCATTTTAAGTGGTGAGAGGGAGAGTGCAATGCATATTCCATTTAGTAAAAAAAAAAAAAGTGTTAATTTACTAAAGAGTTAATTATCCAACAATATAATTCCAATTTACAGTTAACGATTGAAAAAAAATAGGATAATTTTTCACTTGGTTAGAATAATTAATACATATTGATTCTGCCTGGGACGAAAAACATAATACATTTTGTGAATAGTGGATAAAATCACCTACATTGGTGCATTTAAGTTCATAATCAGCATCTTTGATATCTTTTTTTCATTTTACTTTAAGATTAATGATGCGAGATTGGAACCTAAATTTAGAAATACCAACTGTTTTATTCTCTATGAGGTAATTCCCTAATTTTTATCATTTGATTGATAAAAACTCTGGATAAATATGACAAAAACAAATTCAGACAACAAATAACAACTTCAAAAAGAAGAGAGACAAATTCACTAAATACATAAATGATAAGATAAGTTACTGTGCAGTGTTTCTCATATTCATCACTGACAGCGCTCATGATCACTTATCATCTGCACAAGTACCCAAAGACTAATAGCGTCCATTTAGTTCAGAGGGCTGGAAAAAAAAGTGGTCAACATCCCCACTTTGGTTGCTGGACCATCCCCTGTCCTTGCTGTTATTCATGGGCCACCGGTAGGTTACCACAGTTATAACATCTAAACATGTTATTGTTAATTAACTCCTGTACTTCTTCATTCCGCCACAGCAGTCCTTTATAATAACTGATGTTTTAGCATAAAACTTATGTACCATGCCATAGGATTGCCAATTCATGGGGTTTTTCAAACCTATCTGAGAACACTCAATCGTTGAGGTCTCTGGCAACAAGGCACAATTATATCTATATTTTCATATTTTTTTTTTTTTAATATGTGTGAAAAGGAGGAGAGAAGGAATAACTACAATAAAATGTCAATTCAAAATATTCATTTTATTTGTGTATAGAAATAAGAACTATTTACACTAATATGATACATTAAAATAAAAATAACAAGAACAGTAAAATGGTTTAAAAACTATTGATGAATAGTAAAAAAAAAAAATTAAAATTACATAAGCAGGGATAGATAAAAAATGTCTTATAAATACTCACTAAACTATTTTAACTTATTAAAATAATTTTAAGAACTTTGAAACTCATTGACACAGAGAAAGCAATAAACAGCCTTATCCAGAGCCTTATAAATCATTGCGAATAATAATTTATCATTTTATTTTTTCATTCTTGCAGCTTATTTGCACTTTCCAGTAGTAGTTAGCAAGGAATTCTATATCATATTTTAAAAGTCCCTTGAGTCAACTTGTCTCTCAATACTTCATGGTTAACTTTGTTCTCATAATGACTCCTCAATTTCATTGAATTATATTATGCCTGTTGATGTATTGATGTTAAATTTAATAAACAAGGGAAAAAGGTAGTTACAAGGTTAGTATAAGTTTTGAAAAACTTATACAAACAAAGTTCACTTATTTTTAATTATCTAATAAACATGGTGTCAAGTGAAAAACCAAGTCACAGTATGGAGGAAAATGCACGTGGCAAAGTGGGCAAAATCATCAACAATACAAAAGATCTAAAAACCACTCGAGAACACCGAGATGGTCCAGTCCATGGAGGAAAGGGCAAAGGAAAAGAAAAAATTAATTGAAAAAACTGTTGATAGAAAATAACAGTTTGAAAAGCCACAATAAAAATATGGAGATTAGGCAAAATAAAGTCGAATAAGCCCAGCTCTCACTTTCTCTCAAAATAAAGGGAATTCCTATGAAGACTGTGGAAATGCCGAGGGAATTATTTTATCCGTTGGAGTGGCTCTAGGCATAAAACTCAAGAATCGAGGCATTGATATTGTGGGAAAAAAGACACTAAGAGGAGATGACGAATTGATAATCGTCCCCTTCAGCCACCAAATGGTTGTCAGAGACAAGGTGCTATGTCTCTTGAAAGTAAAATGAGATTTCACCAAGAGACACCTTAGTTGGGAGATTGACAAACGAATTTGTCAATGAAGAGATGACCTCTGCCAACAGACATCTTTACTGGCTAGTGAGGCAGTAGTATGTCACCGGGCAAGAAAGAATATAGTCAGCTAACAATTATGATAAATATGGCAGACAACATTGAAACTAGTTTGTATATCCACTTCTTGTATTAATAAAGTTGGCTTCTATTATTAATAAAGTAATGTTTTGATTTCATTTTTAGGGAGATATATATTTTTATTTTTCACATATTTATATTTACATGTATAATGTAATTACTGCATGTCAATTTATTTATTTTAAAAGAAGAAAAATGAAAAAGAAAAGAATACATAATTGAAGAAAAGATAACACAGCTAAACCTGTTTATTTATAAACAGATCTGTATCTATGTTATTTTTGAAACTACAAACATAAATGTCGATAATATAGAGCATAGTGAGATATTCGATACATAAAAAAATTTTTTTAAATGAAAAATGAAACAGGAAGAATATATTTACTAGCATGAGAATTTGCCATGGAAATTAAATTCACAGCCAAAACTAAAAGACTTCAATGAGAACTCATAGAGAGAAACTCTCATTTGTGGAAGTACTTGTTAAAACTTTCCCTATAATGTCCTAAAACTCATCAACCTTGAAAATGGGTGAGCAAAGGCCTTTCCCTACAGCTAGGGAGCAGCTTAAACCCCCCTCCCTTTTTTGAAATTCTAACACTTTTTTGAATATCTTATACAGCGAGTTCTACCAGTTTAATCATTGTTAAATGTTTATAACACTATCTAACATTCAATAAATTGTTAGAAAAGTTACAATACAATTGTTATAAATATCAAAAATCTAATTAATATCTGTAAAGTAAGCTTGAATTGTAAAATACTGCCAAGTTTTATAATTTAGTATTTCTTCAGTTTTGTTGTTTTGACAAAAATATTATATTCTAAATAAAATTTTTAGATGAAGTACCTAGTTTCTTTTTTGTGTCCAAGGACACCATTTTCAGGAAAAGAGTAAGACCTATATTGCTTCCTAAATAGATGGAGATATTTTAATTTAATGGACAAGTGGCGCCCAATTACAAAAGTATTTTTGATTTTCTAAACTATAATACAACAGTCATATACTTATGTTTCTACCCCTCATTCAGTGATATTTATTGTTATTTCCTATATAATTGGTGTGATGATTTGTGCCTGATCATGTCCTCTAAATATTATTTATAAGGACTATTCACATGACAATGTAAAAATGTTATTTTAAAATGAAATGGAAACCTCGTTGTTCGTTAATATTTCCCTTAGGATGAAGTACAAATTTAACTTTTAATCTCAAAGAAGTGCTGCGCTTAAACATGCTAGGATTTGTAGTACACCGGACCAAGAGTTAATAGACCAAAACAAAGGTCAAAGACCCCATAGTATTCCAAATATACCACTAGTAAGCATCATTTACCTAAAACTATGATGTAGGAAGATAGTCCAGGTGGGGGTCAATAAAGGTATCAGAATAGTAAAAGAAAACAATTTATTGTTAACTAACGTTTCGCTCCACAATATACAGTTTTCTTTTACAATAATGAGAAATAATTGACCGTGGATAAATTATACGAGGAGAAGATGTTAGGTGGATGCGGTCAAAATATAACACAAATAAGTTGAAATAACATATTTAATAGTGCTAACATTTTGGCCAGAATGAAAAAAAAATAAAAAAAACAACAGAAAATGAAGGCTAGAAATTATGGCCGAAACGTTGGCACTATTAAATAAGTTATTTCAACTTATTTGTGTTATATTTTGACCGCACCCCCAATCAGTTTTCTTTTACTATTTTGATACTTTAATTGGCCACTACCTGGACTATCTTCTGACAATCTACTTCATATGGACAACTATCTTATTCCAATAAAACTATGATGATTAAAACAATCAATATTGATTCCAAAAATAGTGCTTTGCACATCATTCTTTTCAGCTTTATGTAAATCAAAGCTGTCGACTTCCACTTGCTTGATCCAGAGTAAAAAGAAATGCCAACAAAAGAAAAGAAAAGTGGGTCCTTATCACTGGAGATATATTAAAAGAAAATTATGAATATTTAACTTTTAATGGAAATCATCCCTATCAACTGATAGGAGATAATCTGATGAGCTAGTCAGGTACTGAAGTAGACAAGTGTTTATTTCTGAGAAATGATGCCAATACTAATCAAGAGTTCAAAATATATTGACAACAGCGAGCATAAATATTAAATGTTAAATTAAATATAAGCTGAACTGTTGATCATTCCTAAAACAATATTAAATTAACTCACTTCAATTGGACACTAAAATCTTCCTCTGTTATGTCATCATCCCAATTATCTTCCCAGGGGTTAACATTAACATCGTCTTCTTGGGCTCCTGGCGCCCAATCTGTCAACAATAAAATTATATATATTGGTAAATCATATTATGATCTATTATACATATAAGCAAAAATTGACAAAAATTAATAAATAAAATTAAAAAAAAAAAAGAAAAGTTTGCAAAAATTATTTTTGTTGAAACTGACAAAGAAATGAATCCTAAAAAATAAGGCAACAATTTAGTGATAGATCATAGAAGTACTTAATCATAAGTACTCATTCTTAAAAGCTCGGAAAACAATCAGTTCACTATACTACTATTTGATTGGAAACTTTATCATAACATTTTATTATATTTTATTTACCATAAAACTTATGGAGTGAATAATCAGGACTCATATTTGATTTCTATATTTTTCATATCAATGTTCAACACGAAGATGAAGGCAACTATACTCCACAAATGTTGCAGGTAAACATTGTCAAATGCAGTTGCCTATTACTCCATAGTTAGCTCAGGTTGAAATATTAGCATATAGATTGAGTTCTGAATATTTATTCCACAACATATAGAACTGCCGAACATCCACCACCATGAAAATGATAGCATATCAACTTTGCTCACTCCAATTATGTAACTGTATTTACAAAACTATGACAATAAACTAGGAATAACTGCTTCTGATGAAAACTATGAGAGTAATTAAGATATTAGTTCTGAGAAAAGTGAATGAAAACCCAATCAATGGTATCATACAAACACAAATTTTACAATACACAAACTCACAAAAAGAAATATACATAACTTATTCATTGAATATGTGATTTATACTAAGTGTTGATTTCTAATAATATACAATTCATTCCAAATTACACACATCATTCATATAGATTATATTTGACATGAATAACAAAACAAATTAATGATATATATTCTATTCAAGTTTAGTTTGGCCTGGGTTACTACATTTTCCAAAGTGGGGATATAGAGAAGACAATAATAAACACAAATAATGAATAAGAAAAAAATAAATAAAGGGATACAGATGTATTTTTAAGCAACTCACTCTCTGCTGGGAACTCTTCGAAATCGTCATCCTCCTCTAATAACCCTAAATCTAATTTTTGTTTGGAAGAGTCTGTCATGTTTTATTTACTACAAAGCGGTTTCTAAAATAGACGAAATAAAGATAAACTAAACAGACGACACAAATGCAAATTTACCGGTTTAGTTAACAGACTCTTTCAAACAGACCACACTAAACGTCAAAATCACTGAGGTTACCAATCCAAAGAAGTCATCATGACCATTTGAAATGAAAACAAAACCACTTTAGAACCTAATGGCATTAGTTCGGTTCACGTTAAATCATTTTATATCAACTGTTAAGATCTTAATTCTGAGAAAACCCATTTAATGATATCATACAAGAACGAATTTTAAAATAGAAAGAAATATACTTGTAGTGATATTGGAATATTTCAACATTAGGGATTTGTCTTTTTGACAATTTTTGTTTTTAATGTGTTTTTCTCTTCTCATCTTACTTAAACCGACAGTGACGAAATCAGTTACGGTTAAAACTTCTCCTCTATGAACTCTGGATATGTTTTTTGTATGGGAAAACCTTGTAAAAATAAAGTTTAAATAGTAAGGATTTAATTGGAAGGATGTAATTGTAAGAACATAGTACGCTGCTTTGAGAAATTAATTTATAATTGTTTTAAATGAAGTTGGGAAATCAATAACTTTTACTGGAAAATTTCTCAATACTATGCGTCTATTGATATTTCCTATTAGTGAATTTCCACGAAGAAACTTAAAATTAACAAGGGTTAATTAAGAAAATAATTAAGATACCAGCCTATCACTCTAGAGGATTATCGGTAAGGCTTTTCCAAGGTTACCTCGAAGGCTGCTTTGATGGGATGGCCTTGAATTGAGGTGACTTTTAATAGATTTCATTAACGAAACGATGGATATAATAAATGTTTTTTTCTCCCTGGCCGTTTCCTTCAAATTCTGTTTTTTGGCGAGCGATTCGATCCAGACAGGCCGATTTTCACAGATCGATACTGAAGAGGTAGACTATTTAAAGGCAGATATACATTTTGGCCACTTGTCGAAAATCGGAGACTTGTATAAACCCCTTGTATTGCCAGTGTTATTGCAGTTAGTTATTCTTCAGGAAGATATCATGCTCCCCTCATTGAACTCATGTCTGAATCAGACTTTTGACAGACTTCAAGGTAATTTGATAATTTTCCTCTTGTAGCTTTGTGTAATGTTAATAATGCTGTATGACTTTTATTTGAGCTCAATTTTTGTAACATTATGTATTGGTATTGGTATTTGGTGGGAGGAACAAGTCCGGCAAGTGGGCCTCCTAGTCCTTTTTGCCAACCCCGGGCCACTGTCTGAGTTGCCACCGCGTACTAACCAAGGAGGGAGTGTCAAGATTCGTTTTTCGGTACCGCCGAAAAATAAATATTAACGGCCTCAAGTGGAAATCGAGCCCACAACGTTCCGAACCGAGCGTACTGGGACCTGCGCCCTAACCCGCACGGCCGTCACGTCCCTTGTAACATTATATAGCTCTGTATGTTTTATGCATATTCAATTCCGTTTTTCTTTTGCGTTCTGCATATTTGAATTATTGTGATTCTTTCTTAAAATCATCCAAAGGACAATTTTGTTGCCGTCCACCGCATACGTTGTAAAAGCTGTCCATGTGTTAGGACAGCAGTCAGAAAGTTATTTGGAACCTTGTGTAAGTACACAGGTAAATTTATTTTCACTTTATACATGTTCTTGTCAGATCGCATTTTAAGATGTGATTGAATATAAATGCGAATTTCAGTCTGAATCTGTTATTAGGATTGTAATTAGATGAAAAATTATTCTTTAGACTAAGTTACCTGATTTGTAATCATTGTATAACCTGTGATTTTACCAGTGAAGGATTGTGACACTTGAGAAAAAAAATTTTTTGTTTTATGGAATTTAAAATTCTTTATGCAAAAAATTCAGTAAATGAGCACTCAGGGTGAAACTGAATTTTCCAAGGCTTCAAAATAGTGCAGCTGGGAGGAAAAGAAAACGGATCCCGCAGTACAGACTTTATTGCAGCAGATTTATTTCATCTGAGCCATTTAATTCCACTCTTAGGAGGGTTTGCCTGGGGAGCTGGCTGAAAACATCATGGGAATTATAAATATAATTGACAAATATTATAGAGTTGGGTGGAAGTTAGCAAAGGATTTGAGAAATAAGAAGATAATATTGTTGTACTTTACTGGTAGCTTTAATGGAACGGCAAAATGAGCTATTTTGAGTGATACAGTATTTTTTAAAAAAATATCTCATCACAAATTGGAAGTTTGAAGTAAGCTCTCCGTCTTAAATTTCCTAAACTTTTTGGGTTTTATAAAAATTGGACGAAGTGAAACCCTCACCCTATCATCTTCTATGTATAATAATTTACTTATTTGTACTTAAATAACATCGTTGAGCAAAACGTGATTATTCTGCGGTTTTTTTCATAAAATCTTTCGCAACTTATAATATTGACTTTATCGTCATGGTGGTCTCATTTGATTCTAAAACCGAAAATCATAAAGAGTGGTTCCTCAGTTAACGTATTTCGGGCAAATTATCCCGCCCTCCAATTCGACCTCTCTCCAAGGGAGGTAGTTCCCCCGGAATTTGGAAGGACTCTGCAGATCTCGCTTTTCACCATTAAGACGAGCATCATCCAAGTACAAAATTCGTTGTTTACTTTTGCAATTTTGGGTCTATCTTCCTTGTACTATATAAGTTAGGCGCAGCTTTTTGATGGATTTTCTCGTAATTATCTATTCAACTTAGATAATGTCTTTTCTCGATTTTATTCAAAATTCGAGAAAAGGCGTGTTGAAAAAATATTTTCGAAATTTAGGGTATGCGTGTTGGAACAATTCTTCAAATAACAGGTTATTGTGATTACCTTGCTTAACATGAGGTCGCGTGCAATGTCTGAATTAATAACCTTCATTAATGTGTAATAACGTTGTCATGATGCTAGATGGAATTAAGCCAGAAATAGTGGGGTTGGTGATGAATTAGTCAGTAATGGCTATCAACAAAGCCAGCAACAGGCTAGAACCCAGGTAACTATCAATATTTTTATAGTTCGTTTTCTTCGGGACAACTATCAGGATGATCGTTGGAAAATTATTGCTGGACGATAATCATTTTCACCATCTTAGAAGAGCTAACAATTTTTTTTTTAATTTTTCTCCATTCACATTGTTCCGGAGAAAAGGTGATAAAGTTTTTTTAAATACTTTTCGATCGAAGAGGTGGAAACAAGTACTTGTCTATGCATACAGGATCAAAAGACAGTTTGAGTTAAAAAATGAAAAAGAGGGACAGAATCAAAAACTGATCACTACCCTTCTCAGTAGAAAAAAAAATCGTTGAATTTTTACGTTTTTTCTAATTGAAATGTATTTTCTCTACTTTGTCTTTTGTTCTACGACATTTGCTCGGTGCTATTCTGGACGTTTTAAGTTAAAAGATCCTAACTGAACTATGAATTATAGTAATTACAAAAATGAAAACTTTTAGACAGCTAAATTGTTTGTTAATTTAAATGTTTTGCCTTCTGCCAGTTGTAACTTACTATGACTTAATATCAATATTATTGTCTTAAGTTTTGAAAACATCCAAAAATCAGTTATATTGGTTTGTATTTTAGGTACAGGCTTAGTAGTACTGGAAAACGTAGCGTGTGCGGAAGGAATTCAAATGTTTATAAACAAACATGTCACAACCTGTCGAAATCTGTTGCCTTACATATGTAGGCTATTGTACAACAAAGCCCTAAATGATGTATGCCCCAAGTAAACCTCTAAAAAATCTAAGAGACCAAATCTCAATTATTATTTTAGGTATTTCAATGCAACAGGTTCGTGACCTCATTATAAACATTAGTAGTGGAGGTTTCTCACATATCCTGGACCGACTTAACCAGGTCACACTGAAATATACACTGAAAAATATCAAGTGATGAAGAAATGATGGGGTGATATAAAATCAGCATCTGAAATTTCGAGGTTTTTATGCCTATCATTCTTTTACAATTCACATAAAGAAATAATTTTCAATAAATATGTAAAAGTTAAAGTTAAATTTGCTGAACACAAAAGCAGGATCGCATACATCCTGTTGTATATTGTGAGGGCCTTTTTATGATCTGCTTCCTGCACAAAATGTTCATTAAGTTAGAGAAAAGCAGTTAGGGGTCACCAATCTTTATATATATACATAGTGGTTCTTCTTCCAAAAATATTTAACACATGTACTGGCGTTCGTTCTACTAGGTCAAAAAAAAAATTATAAAAAATTTGAAAATGAGATTCTTTTCATAATTTTCCACATCCAAAAAACTTACTCATATCTCTACCTAAGTAGAGAAAGTAGAGATTCTAAAATAAGAAAAAAATACGCTCCGGAGATTTTTATGAGCTTCACTAATAGTTCATCATTAGTTCATTAAAGGTGATAAAACAAAGCATGTAGTCACTTCGAGTAGTCTCAGCATTCCCTCCCCTCCCCCATCAAAAAAAACTTTCATTAAGTGTTTTTTTCCAAAAAATCATTTAAAAAAATCTATAGTTCCTAAGGAAATCATCTGATCAACAACAAATTTTTAACGAATGAAATTTGATAGGTTATTTCATATTCAGGATAAAATTGAAAATAAATTTCATAGATTATATCAAAAGTACTGATATCAACTTGTCCGTAATTTTTTAAAATTTTAAATGCCCATATCACAATCCTCGAAGAATGGTGTCGAAATTGGAGGATACAAATAAATCCCAACAAATCACATTTACTCTTCGTCGTAAACCTGCCGACTGCCCTACAGTATGCTTTAATAATGTGGCTCTTACCCCTGTAGAACAGATTCGTTATCTTGGACTACATCTTGACAAACGACTAACCTGGAATCCTCACACAAGACTGAAAAGACAGGAAACTGCACGCAGATTCCGACTATTACAGCACTTACTAGACAAACGGTCTAAACTTCCAACTCATTACAAAAGACTGATCTACATGACAATAATAAGGCCCATCTGGACATACGGAGTTGAGCTTTGGGGCTCCACTAAACCTTCGAATTCCTCTCGTATCCAATCTTTACAATCCAAAATCCTTCGTAAAATCCTCAATGTATGATATTATTCCTTCCATAATAAACTCCCCAACCACCCAAACCCACTCGTTTCTAGCCTTGCTTCCTCTTCCATTCCTGGTAATCCAGGCGCCTGAAAAGAAGATGGCCTCGTGACCTTATATTGTAAACTGTTTTTAGAGTTCTACTACTGGGTAGTTTATCTACATCCTGTATCATATCATTATGTCATTATGAATTTACTGGTTGTATTTTTTTATACAGTTGTAAATATCAATAAATAAATAAAATAAAATTTTAAATGTCACAACCCTGGTATAAACTTTAAATAAATAATAAAGGTTTGTGCCGACCACCAATCGTCGAGTTCACACCCGTCTCCACTGGCCCACGTCATGTCCAAATCCATAAAGCCCGTTTTCACACAATCTTTCCACCCGAACCTCGTTTGAAAAATGTACCTTACTTGTTTTGGTTGCAGGTTGGTAAGGTTCAGAAATAGTTTACGGAGCTCTCTCAAATCTCCTGCATTGGCCACTCACGTCAGAACTTATTGTGACACATCTTCAATCCATGGTATTAGGTACATCGCCGAATCTAGCAGACCCTTCTTCGAGAGGTAAGTATACTTCTTGCAACGTTAACACATCATAACCACTAAGAAGTAAAAATAAGTTCTAGTAATTATGATATTTTGTTTTAGATATGGATAAAAACAGTTTCTCCTACACTATTTCTTTCGCTTTGGACTAGATTGGTCAATTTAAAAATATTTAAATTTATAATCTTTTTATAAATATTTATTCTGAATTATTTTAAAATCCATAGTTGGTTTTTTTCATTAGTTTAATGGTAAAAGTATCCGAGAGCTTGGGAACTCTCCTTATTTCTTTATTAGGTCTCCTCGCCTTGGCCAAACTAGACATCAAGACTCTAATTAGATCTTTCATTATTAATATTATTATCATGGTTTCCTGATTAATACTGTATTTAAAACTTGAAATACATCACCTTAAAAAATAAATAAAATAAAAATGACACGATTACTGGCCTGAGTGGTGCCCAAGGCTAGGAGATCTGGAATAGAAGAAATAAGCCGAGTTCCCAATATTTCCAGTTTTGTCAATAGTTGACGGTAAATTTTTTTTTTTTTCTCAGATTACTATGGTTGGTCATCCTCCTTCTGTCATTTGTACTTTCTGGCTATTACACTATAGCAGTCTGGGAAGAGACCCCGATAGCAGTAGATGAAATAGAAGGTGCTCATGACAACTCGAGGATACCTTTTCCAGCTGTTACTATATGCAGCAATTCCAAGATATCATCTAGTGCTGCATTAGGAAAATCGTAAATACTTCAAGTTTGAATTACTCTTAGTTTGGAATTCAAGTTACTATTTAACTATCTAAAAAAGTGTCAGTTATTTTATACAATTATTTATTATCTTAATTTCTGAAATTTTCGCTTCTATTTTTATTTTTTACACACTCTATAGAACTACAGAATTGAAAAAAAAAATTAAAGTTTATTAGGATTCTATTAGCATTATATACATACATTCAACAGAGCCATACGTATTATAAACACCTTACACCATATTGAGCTTTAAATAACTAGAAATAATGAGTTGTTGTCAGGGACCCTGAAAAAGGTGTTTTCAATACCCCCCCCAAAAAAACAAAACAAAAAAAAACGAAAATTTCAGTTCATTTTTTCTTCATGAAATAATTAAAAAATAAATTTCCGCATTTTCTAAATTACTGCATCTCCCTTACATATCGACACATTTTGAACATAATAAAATCCTCATAAATTTCTTAGCTATTTTATAAATATTTTAAATTAATTTATTACTACGAGAATTTTAGTAAATATAAATCAAAAATTTTCCGTTCCGCGAACAAATGTTATTTTATTATCTGAACCCTCTAGGTTATAATTAGTGAGATTCTACTGTATATAATTTTTCAATTTGAATTCAAGATTTTTTAAAGCCTAGAAAAAAGGGTCTTGGCTGGTCCATTCCATTTCGGAGTATTTGAAATCGACTTTCGTAGGCATGAACATGGTAATTATATAATTTCTTTGATTTATATACAACGATCAATATCTCACAAGATAAGCCAATGTTTATTGGTCACCGCTACCTAATGGCTCTATCACAGTTGTGAGCATTGGTGGATAGCGGCAAATGTGTAAACGGGGCAAACGTGGGAATTACTCGAAGTTGTATCTGATGCTATGAATTGATTTTCTGAGATGTTCTTAACTTTCTCATGTTAACTGCCATCGAAGACAATGCCAGAAGCTTTGCACACCTTAGAGTGACCTAACTTGACTAGTTTCTAAGAATCATGTTTCCATTTAAATGTTAAGGATCTTAGGTCCCCGAATATAATTATTTCCATATCAGTTTTAAAGAATTATTATTCATATAGAATAAATCAATCCTTTTCATTATTAATACATCTGCGAAATCGCTCATCAAATTATGAAGGATTTAAATGGGTTCAATTGGTGGGGAAAGAATTTCTACAAAGGTTCAGATTTTCAACGGTGACAGCAGTATAATAATTTGTTGAATAAATTAATTGGTTTTAATTATCCTACCCGGGGGCGCTCACCGCTTGTGGAGAATCATAAAAACATACAAAGTGTTTGAGATAAATTCATTTTAGCCAATTAATAAAGCAATCGAGTTCAAGACATATTGAATAAATTGACGTAACAGCCCCGGGGAGGCAAATGTCTAAGCTTGTTACTGCTCTAAACTATTTCTACAAAACACCCATAGAATCAATTAAATTTGCTATCCTTCGTAGGAAAAAAGACTTGCACATCCTGAGATTCTTGTGTGGAGAACCTTTTCCTAATTCCAACGGCATCAGCGTAAATCGGATAAACCAGGTAAAAGTGAATAAAGTATTTACTACATTCTGTATATGTCTGCTAATTCATGTTTTAAATTAAACTTTATCTATGCCTAGACTTCCCCACCTTTTGACGCTACTTGTAGTCTTGACATAACCAGGGAAGACCAATCACTTTGGCAGCGATCCTGCCTAGAATTGTTTCAAAGAGTCCTAACCGAACAAGGGATTTGCTACAGCTTCAATACGTACCATCCTAGAGATATCTTTAGAGAAGATGTGTGAGAAATTACTTCACTAGTAATATTTTCAATCCTGGATAATATACAGATACTTTCTAATGTTTCAAAACATAAAACTAAGTATTAAGGGCTACTTTTTTGCAGATTATTTTCAGATATGAAAGCATCCGACCTGGGCTACAGAGGAGCCGATTTTGGGACCTTGCCTAACGGTAGTCAATTCCAATGTGGTGCAATGAAGGATATGGAACAGCCCCTCATTCTCCATGAAGATGCCAAGAAGCACCTAAAGTGTGGCAACTACATTCTGAGACTAAGTTTGTTCAACAGGAATGCCAACGCTGGCTTCTGTACATCCAAGAATACTACAGGATTCAAGGTAAGTAACAGTAATAACATTAAAAGCGTGAGCTAGCTAAGTGACCACAGGGTCCCCTCTTCCGAAATACTTTCTTTTATTCGGTTTTAAAACAGCCAATCTTGAACTAAACATGAAAAATTGTTTGTGATCGAGTAGCTGAATCGGGCTTTTATTTAATGTTTTATAAGTAGTATCAATTCAGATTTACTTGTTGCTCCTAATGCTCATTGGTTGCACAATTATAATTTGGTAACAGCCAGTTTGTATATGATTAGGATTACAGACTTAGGCAATTTGAGGCTTGAACTGGGAAAGTTCCATATTTCAGGAAAGGTATAAGTAGAAACTGAAGCCTCGTGGAATACGCTTGGGCTACTGGTTCGGTATCTTGGTAGATAAGACCTCTACAGACAGCTGACTACTAATTAGGGCCGTCCGTAGCTCAGGTGCTTAGGCGCAGTTCTTAGCAATATGAGAACTGTGGGCGGCACTGGTTCGAATCCGGTCTGAGAGGTGACTTTTTTTTCATTTTGTGGCGGTCCTACAAACTGAAAAACTTTACCCCCCACACGGTAAGAATAGATTGGTCACTAAAAAAAACAAAAAAAAACTGACTACTAATTAAGTAATTAGTTGTATTAAAGTTCTTCTACTTATCTCTCTAATTTTACTTTGTATTTTTATTGAGGAGCCCTCTTAATATTTTATGAAGGAGTTTCCTTCTCCCTCCCCCAATATTTCATTGTCATTTACATAAAAATAACCCATGAATAAGTTGCATGAATAGTACAGGTAATTATGAGAGCTTTGACCGAAAATAATGATATTATATTAATAAAAAGTGAACTTTTATTTTTTATTGTTTCTCAACTTTACACTTGCATGTCAAACGATGCAAACCGCATGCAAAACGATTCCCCTAGTATTTGTTGCATGTTATATATAGATGACTGAGTCACTATTTTTTGTAGTTCTGTTACGTAGGAGGGTGTAATACTGTTATGTTAAACTAACCATCGCCTTCCCTCCCAAATATAAACTGTCTATGCCTATGTTAAGGAACCTCCCATGAGTATCTCAATTATATCCTCATTCAGATTTTTTTTTAACGCTTTTTATTCCATCCTGAGGACTATAAAATGTCCCATCGTAAGTAAACATAAATTATATCAATAAATCTTGATTCAGAAACTTCCACCACATCCTAACTTGAATGTGATTGCTAAATAAGCGGTTGCACTATTGGGTTTATTGGATAAAATTAGCAAACGAAAGCTTTTGTCCTTATTTGATAACTGCTATTACCTGTTAATCTTTTTATTAAATGATTAGGTAACCGGAAATTATATTTATTTAAAAATATAATATCGTTTAGTTAAAAAAAAGAATTGCTTGTTCAGAATGTACATCGAATTCTACAAGCTATAAGAAACCATGAATAGACGGTAATAGGGGTATTCATGATTTTTAATTTAACATGTTAAAGTGTGTTAAATGAAAAAACCTATGTTAAATGGAGAAATATTTCCTTCTTTTACCATATTAAAAGGATATAACACATAACATGGTTAAGAGTCTGTTACTAGGTCTGTTAAATGGAGAATAACGTCACGAAACAGACCAGTTTTTTTATTTAAAAAAAAACCTCTTTATTGATAATATAAATATAATACGGATTATAAAAATAATATATAATACATGTATTTACAAGTTATCTTATTTTGCCTTACGGCATTATAAGATTGAAACAGACCAGCTGAGCTTGTCACCGTTTTATTTGTTGTGTTAGGTTACTTACTCGTAGTTTGTGTTTTGTTTTGTTTGTTTTTCTTTTGTCTTGTGTTTTGGACTTTTTAAAAAATACAATCAGTAGCCAAACTCTTACACTTCTACTTTTCACTTATTTTAGGCATGTTGTAATAAATTACTGTAATCAAAATATAGAAGTAAGCAATGACATGAAGTTTTGGAAGGGAAGGTTACTAAAAAAGCTGCTCAGAAAATCCACTAGGAGCTCTTATGCATTTACTATTTAACATGACTTTAAATAGGACTGCTCACAATGCTATACTTATAGCATTTAACATGGTAAAACATTTTAAATTTAACACAATATCATGAATACCCCTAATGTCTGGTATAAGTTTTGTTGATTATAAAAGGAAATCACACCGAAAGAAAATCACATAATAATATTAACAAATTTTCATCGAAAATTCAATATCATCTAATAATTAAATTTGAAAATCTCGTTGAGCGCAATTAAAAGGCTAAGCAGAACATGGTCTGTGAAAGTTTAGGAAAAATTAAAAACTGCTTGTAAGAATATTTTGAAACACTCCTTTCTAGTCGCAATTTTTTTCTAAAACTTAAAATTGAGGTAGTTATAAGAAGTTGAAAAATTGAATTCCAGCCCTCGCAATTGGAATGTGAAATCATTTCACACAATTAGCTTTTTAAAAGATCTTCAATCAACAAAATATTGATTTGGTTATACATTGATGATTCATAGAGTTGGTTATACAATAGTTTTGATTTTTTGGGGCTATTTTGGGATTTTACTGCACGATTTTGCACATTTCAAGTTTTTTATTAGACGAAAATCCGGTATCCAGACATAACTTTTAGAATGGCTGCGAATTAGTTAATCGAAACCCAAGCAGTAAGTATTGGGAAATATGTAAATTATTACCTGGACTCAGACGTTGAATAGTCTTTCCTCTTGTCAAGGTAAAGTATGTACTGATACTTGCGGGTTGGAAATAAAATGAATAAATAAAATAAATTAAAAATAATGATTGAATAAATAAAAAATAAATGAAATAAAATAAAAAATAACTTATAGGAAAAGATAGTAAACGAAAATAAATTAAAACAATAATAAATAATGATATATCAATTATTAAGTAAGTATTAATAACAAAAATTAATATAAACGATAAAATAAATTACTCCCCTATAAAAAATACAAAAAAAAAATTAACGTAATGCCCTGAACTTAAAAACCAAAAAAATAAAAATAAAATGAAAAACTGAAATAAATATGTGCAGTATAAAACAGAGGAATTTACAAAATAAATGTCTTTAAATATGAATAAAATTATGTATATGAAATGACAAGGTAAGTAAGTAACCGTAATAAATATTAAAGGCGTAAGCTAGCTAAGAGACCACAGGGTTTCCTCTTCGGAACTCCCTTATTTTATTCGGTTTTAAAAGAGCAAATCCTGAACTAGCCATGAAAAATTGTTTGTGATCGAGAGTAGTTGAATGGTTCATTTAGATTGTTATTTACCATAAAAAAAAAATCAAATAAAAAAAAAAAAAAAATCATATTATATATTAATAAACTATATATATATATACGATTCTAACCTGCATCGATCTGGGAACTAGGAGACGATGTGTCCTTTGGAAGTAGGGGCTCTCGAGACTGGTAGACTATAGAACAATGGTCAATGTGAATGAGTTTCATCTGGCCTGGCCAAATACATACTGCCGTGATAAGAGAGTGGTCTAGGGATTTTGGGCATCAACAATCCGGCTCAACAGTATTATTTGGGATGTTTACTGATAATGATTGGAATAATTCAATTTTACGTTATTTATAAATAAAAGATGAATTTCACTTAAATTAAAAAAAAAACTTTTATAATACGTGATACAATTATTAACAACATTAAAGACAACCAGTAAATTAAATTAGTTTTACAACATAAATAAAATTCATAAATTTAAAGATTCTTGATTTTTGCTTGTCAACACAACATTCAAATATCAAATTTTTTGAATTTATATTACATATTTCCTTCAAAATTACTATTAAGACATTTCAAGTAATGACGAACGAGGTAAAATCGGATATGAGAGACGGAAAGGAAATTTTAAGGATAGATTTTATTAGTTGCTCTTAACCCTGTCGAACAGATCCGCTACCTTGGACTGCATCTGGACAAATGACTAACCTGGAACCTCACACAAGACTGAAAAGACAACTACACATCGATTCCGAGTATTACAGCACTTACTAGACAAACGGTCTAAACTTCTAATTCATCACAAAATACTGATCTAGATAACTGCAATGATGCCAATCTGGACATACGAAGTTGAGCTTTAGGGCTCCACTAAACCTTCGAATTCCTCTCGTATCCAATCCATACAATCCAAAATCCTTCGTAAAATCCTTAATGCTCCTTACTTTGCCACAAATAAAATCATACATAAAAACCTTAATGGTTAACTACCCCGAACCAGATATCATTCCTTCCACTAAACACTCCCTAACCACCCAAACCCACTAGTTTCTAACCTTGCATCCTCTCCCATTCTTGACAATCCTCCGAGGCGTCTGAAAAGAAGATGGTGACGAGACCTGCTAATGTAAAACGTTATTAAAGTGTTACCTATGAGTAGTTTCTTACACGCCTGTATCACTCCATTATAACTTAGATCAAATTTACCTTATATATCATTATGTACTTTTGTAAATTTCAATAAAGATATTTTTAAAAAATTATAAAGGCATAAAGTTTAATAGTTAATGCCTCTATTCATCAATACCATTGATCAAAACATGAGTAGGAAATATTTTGAAGACGTTAATCGGTAAATAATAATATTGAATAGTACGCGATTAAGAATCAATAAACAGTAATCCTAAAGGTAGAT
>NW_027107649.1:383267-383752 GCF_000696795.3 Halyomorpha halys | reverse complement strand
ACAAATAAAATCATACATAAAGACCTTAATGGTTAACTGTTCCGAACCAGATATCATTACTTCCACTAAAAACCCCCTAACCACCCAAACCCACTAGTTTCTGAACTTGCTTCCTCTCCCATTCCTGACAATCCTTCGAGGCGCCTGAAAAGAAGATGGCGACGAGACCTGCTAATGTAAAACATTATTAAAGTGCTACCAATGAGTAGTTTCTTACACGCTTGTATCACTCCATTATAACTAAGATCAAATTAACCTAATGTATCATTATGTACTTTCGTAAATTTCAATAAAAATATTTAAAAAAAATTTTAATTGCATAAATTTTAATAGTTAATGCCTCAAAATAAGGCTATGATCCATCAATCTATCAATACCATTGATCAGAATATGAGTAGGAAATATTTTGAAGACGTTAATCGGTAAATAATAATATTGAATAGTACGCGATTAAGAATCAATAAACAGTAATCCTAAAGGTAGAT
>NW_027107649.1:377999-382482 GCF_000696795.3 Halyomorpha halys | reverse complement strand
AGGAAGAACCCAGCGTGTATTCTACCATAGACCTAAAGACAGAATTTAAGGTATTAACCTTATAAAATTAATTTATATAAAATTAATTCACAAGTATTATAAAGTAACATTATTTTTATTTATAAAAATGTAACACTGTTCCAATGTATTTAAACATTGATCAAAAGTCTTCATGACAACACCAATGCAAGTTATACATTTTTGGCTCGCTTATTCTCTTGATTAAAAACGTAGTTCACCTGAAATGTTTTTCTTGAAATTATAATTCATGAACGGTTTTTAATGTAAAATAATTAAATCCTAAGAAAAATCATAAAAATATATTATTGTTTTATTTCTAAAAATGAAAATTTTATTTATATCAAATATTGAGTTTTGTATTCGTAAAATATAAGGAGTTATTTTTTTCATGTTTAAACTTAGCTCACGATATCACAAAAAAATAGGGCAATGTATTTAATAAGTTTCTCTCACTATTGGTTCAATTAGATTTTTATTGATTACTTTATGCTTAGCATCTTGAGTGACCATCAGCAAGTTTATAGTTTCAAATAATGTTCCTAAAAGTCTGCTGAAAAAACACTGTATGTTTTGCTTAAGGCTGTTCCGTTGCGAGACTTGCGTAGTCGCTGAAAAACAAAACAAAAAAACTTGTATTTATAGACATTCCTATTTTTTTATTAATAAGATTATACCAAGAATCCGATATTTTATTATAATTTTCAATAATTTATAAACGCAAATATTGGAAATCTTACTGCACTGAAAATGACAAACCACCGGTATAACACAAATTTTTCAGACAAGACGTATCTGTCCAGTATGAGCTTAAACTGCTTCAAAAGATACTGTGACAAATAAATGGGTGGGTAATTTGAAGAAATATGGGTGCTAGGTAATTTTTATATATTGAAAGAGGATATTTTACATTATTTATCCAAATCATTTTTTACTCAATTAGAACATTTTAAATACAATAATTATACTATCTTCAAAGAGGGTTTACCATGTGCAGGATTTTGGATTTTTTGTTTTATATTCTGGGTTTTTGACCGATTTACTGGAGTCAGAAACATATGAAATTGATTCCTTCGCTTCCTTGGAGTGTAATTGTAATAAAATACTCCTAGATAAAATTTTACTGGATATCTATCTTTTTTATTTTATTTGTTTTGTTTTTTTTATCAGAAGGTAGAGCTAAACTTATGGGTAGATTGGAAGAATTCTCACTGCATCCTAAAATTCATCAAAAACCCAAGAACAGACTCCATTGAAAAGGGCTTTTTAAAATATTCAGTATTTTTATATAATTCCATAAAAAAGATCAATTTTTCATTTTTCAAACTTAATATACAATTTCCATTGAAGTTAAAAATAAATCGAAAGGGGATTTTCTTGTTTAATATAAATCTATACCAAAATGAAATTGAATTATTCATGTACTAATATTTTAATTAATTAAAAAAATTATTAAAAATGAGGAATGCTTTTGGAAGAATATAACTCAGCGGTTTCAGGTATTAATGAAAATGTCTATCCAGAATAATCTTGTTGTAAAGAACGTTCGATGTTATTGTTTTTAGTTTGGATTCGCATTTTTTTACAATGAATTATTACCTGCTGTTTTTTTGGTTAATGATATTTTCGTATATAAATAAATAATTGAAAAGCTAAGCTGAAGAACATGATCTGTGAAATTTTATGCGAATTAAAAACTTCGTGTAAGAATATATATTGTAGAAAAATGTATTTAAAATCCTTTCTACATAGTGTCTTCCCAATTTTTCTAAATCCTAATGTTGAGGTAGTTATGAGAAGTTAAAAAATTGAATTCCAGCGTTCGTAATAAGTATGAAAAATCATTTAATGCAATTAGCTTCCCGAAATATCTTTAATTATGAAGGTTTTTAATAAGAGTTTTAAAGGAGTTTAATTTGATTTAAAGAAAGTGAGCTAAGCATTCCATGCATTCATTTTATAAATTAAACAATAGAGTTGGTTATTGAAGGATTTGGGTTTTTTTATATATTTTGAGTTTTTACAGCACGATTTTGGGTTTTTACTGCACGTATTTCGGTTTTTTACTGCACAAAACTCCGGTCTCTATTTATGAAGCTAGGTGTACTCCAGGAGGGCTCCAGAACATACAGGATTGACTCACAGCTATATTAACAGATTAAATAATTATTAGCCACAGGTGGATTCGAACCGAAGTTCCTGGAGTTAGTAACACAATGCCCACCCCACCCTGCGACGCTATGTCTCCTCTCATATTTAATAATAATTGAAATGTTATCAAACCACTTTAGCCTATGTTGAAATTTCACAATTTCAAATTATCAATAAGTTTTATTGTCATCATTAATATACCAGATAAGAGTGTGTTCTTTCCAAAGGTATTGGTGAAAGTAGAAGCCTCGATAACATCCTTTTCTAATGATCTCCTTTGGTTTCCACCGAAGAAAAGGGAATGTTACCAAAGCAGCGAGAGATATTTGCGATACTTCAGGATATACTCCGATTTCAACTGTCGGCTAGAGTGCTTGACAAACAAGACGCTGGAACTATGCAATTGCGTCGATTTCTACATGCCAAGTAAGTGCGATCAGAGGATAAAAATAAAAACTACAAAACAAACTAGTAATAAAAAAAAAAATGGTTAATCAAACGCACCCGAGTACCTTTAAATGGCCCACCATTAGAAAAATCGGACGCTTGTTAATTTTTGTAAATATTGGATATTTTCTCACCTGAAGCTGACGCAACTCAGCTTAATTCGTATGAGTTGCAGCTATTTTCCATATTTTTTAAGATAAGTTAATACTATATAGATTAAGAATTAATAAGAATATTTTGAAATCACTGAGGTTTAAGCTTAAATCTTCACCCGTAAACTTCGTTTAAAATGATAATTGCGTGAAAAACTGCCTTTAGTTTTTTAAAGCCCGCGATCTCAATAAGAAAATCAAGAATATCAAGAAAATCTCAGTTATAATATTCATCTAACCAGAGTACATTTTACAATATAATAACAAATGCCTAATTGAAATTTCGAACAATTTATAATATTAAGAGGAGATGGTCAGCAAAAAAACACAAATAAAAAAAATTATTTATTCAACGGCTTTAAAACAGTTTCTGCCAGAATCTCAGCCGAAAATGACCTGACACTCAGGTCGAAACGTCAGCGCGAATAAATATGTTTTTTTTTTGTTTTTTTGCTGAGAACAGAGAGAGAGTGAACAGGTTCCTTGCTCTTAACCTAAGACCCATTCATCCTTAACACAAGAATAATAGGGGTATTCATGATGTTGTGTTGAATATAATATGTTTTACCATGTTAAATGTTATAAGTATAGAATCGTGAGCAGCCCTATTTAAAGTCTTGTTAAATGTTAAATGCAAAAGAGCTCCAGCGGATTTTCTGAGCAACTTGTTTTATAACCTTTCCTTCCAAAACTTTATGTTATTGTTTACTTAGTTATTTATTGTACCAAGTTTTGATTAAAGTAATTTGTTACATAATGCTTGAATTGAGTGAAAAGTGGAAGTTGTGTAAAAGTTTGGCTACTGAGTGTCTTTTTGATTTTCTAACTGGTGAGGAAGAGAATCAAGATGAGCTAATTGACAACTGTCATTACATTATTATTATTATTGTCATTCATTGCTTTATTAGTTATAAATACATCCAAAACAATACTAACACAATCAAAACACAAACTACAAGTAAGTAACCTAACACTACAAACATATAAAATGATGACAAGCTCAGCTAGTTTGTTGTGTGACTTCATTCTGCATTTAGCAGACCTAGTAACAGACTCTCAACCATGTTAAATGTTATATCGTTTTAACTTGATAAAAGAAGGAAATATTTCTCCATTTTTAGTTTTACCATTTAACACGCTTTAACATGTTAAACTAAAGATCATGAATATCCCCAATGAAAGTCATTTTAGCCCTTACCCCACTTCTTTGGAGCAAGTGCATACTTGTCGGAACTTTCGATTTTCTTAAAATATAAAATGAAATAACTGATTATTCTTAACGTGTTTCTGTAGAGAAGAATAGTTGGCCTTAGTTTCAATTTTTCGTGTACATTATTAAATTATCAATATCCAAAAAAATAATAATAATAAAAGTCAAATTTTTAAAATTGTAGTCTGTATTTACCTCGAGTTACCTTACCTTATCTGATTTCTTTTCTCATTTCATCTTGTACATATTAACATCATTAGTACACTAATTTCATTTTTATTATATTTAATATTATATATATCAATATTATTATTTTTTATGAAGGAGTGAATGGAACAAAACAATGTAGAAGAGTAGATCTCCCGTGCGTTTTTGATACTATTGGTGAGTTATAAAATAAATTACTTAAATATATTATCAAATGAATACTAGTACAACCTATATATAGATTTTTAATTAAAGAAATATTATTTATCCTTGTGCAAATTTTAAAAACTGATATGTT
>NW_027107649.1:375812-377366 GCF_000696795.3 Halyomorpha halys | reverse complement strand
AAACTTGATAAGTTACAGATCTTAAATTCAATGTTTTCAGTTACATATGATTTATAAACTTAGAATTTAATTATAAAAATATTAAAAAAAACAAACAAACTTGTTTAGTGTTAACCTATCAAATATGATTTATTATAAGAATTCTTAATATGATGAAATAATAATCATATTAACATAATAATAAATAAACTTAGCACTTGTTCAGTGAACCAAGAACAATTAAAGGTGCCTAATGGATAACGTGTCCAGATATTTTCTATCCTTGATCCCTTGATTGTTTTGTTTTTTTTAGGGGAGGGGGGTGTGGAGGAAAATATAAACCCATATAATGATATTTACCTATCAATTTTTAAAAATTAAAAACTCTGGCAAAATATATTATGTTTCGTATACATTATTTATGGCATTTTATTTCAGCAATTCTGGCAATTTTCGCTATAAATATTGACGTGAAAATGCTCTAGATTTGTGTAAATATATCTTTACTCGCAAAATGGCATGTAATAAATTAATTATATCAAACAGACAAGAAGATAGATTTTCTTATATATCTTCACCGGATAAACTTGACGCTGATAATGTTCTTCCGGGAGGGAGTTTTCGAGGTTAAAATCTTTAATTTACTACCCATAAATAATATTAAAAGGATTATTTGAGTGTCCAATTTGGCAAAAAATAATTCTAACATCCATCGTATCGTTCATATATCACACGAATAACTTTTGGTAACTTTTTTCTTTAAGCAAATTATCAACTCCTCTTTTGAGGAACTTGTTTTCTATTTGGCAATCCAGTAACTTCACTTTATTATCATGATATTTAGAATCCAGATGAATATACACCCAATATCTGTACATAGAAATGACGCCTGATGTTAACTGACTGAAAAAAATTGGCTTATATGAATCATGACAAGCTAAGAATCGTCTATAATCCGTAAGCCGCTTTAAAAAGTGATTGCTGGTTACAGAACTTTTATTAGGCCCTGGGGTCTATTGGACCCCACGTAAACAGTTAAAGGTTAAGAGATAAAAATGATAAATCAGGGGATGGATAGTCGTTATTTTTCTGTATTCAAAGCAGGACATTTAAGCGTCCCACGACAAAATCGTGGGGACACTGTGACGCATGACTAAAAAGTGGGACGGTCCCATCGGAAATGGGACGTTTGGTCACATTAGTTATGGATTAATGTTGTTATTCCAGGGTTACTTGGTCAGGTCCAAACCACTTCTGGTTATCATGTTTACATTTTGTCTTATTCCTAATTTTGTATAGCCCACTACTTTTTGAATCGATGCCAATATATAACATTTTACCTTAAAAATTTCAACATATCGATTCAACTCTCTCCTTTGCTGTTTTTTTTTTTTTTAGTACGAGGGAGCCGAAAGCACTCCGAGTACATTACAGTTTGTATATCGACTTTTATTTATCATTAAAATACACGTTAAGAAGTGTTCTGTCAATGTCTGATGTTTACGAAAAACAAATATCTCAGTTTCATTGTAATAATATAAAGAACTGTGACATCTTCGTGGTATAATCAGTATA
>NW_027107649.1:372678-374067 GCF_000696795.3 Halyomorpha halys | reverse complement strand
TTTTTTTTTTACATTTGCAGCTAAATGTGGCGGTGTCATCGGTTTCTTCTGTGGAATGAGTGCCATGAGTTTGGTCGAAATTTTTTACTTTACTTCTATCAGGGTCATTGGAAATTACTTTAAAAGAACATAAATTTAATTAAAATGATTAAAACTTTAAACTATTGAAATTCTTATGTGTTGTGTAACTAATGAGTCTTTATTTTTATTCTAAATCTAATATCTTGTCCCTTCATAACTATTCAATCCATATTATGAGGTAATGAACTTGAAGAAAAACATTGGACTTATGTCCGCAGTGAGGAAGAGAATTCAGCCTACCTCTAAAGCCGTTCGTCGCTGGAAGTGAAAAATATTGATTGCTGTAGCGCGTCGTATTGAAACATGATAATTAAGAAAATTATTTTCAATCACACTTAACATAAAAATGCATTTCTGGCAGTCATAAAACTCTTAATAATGTATTCAATTAAGTAACGAATAAGGTATTTTTTCTTGTTTTTCGCCTGTAGCTTCTAAACGGTGCTACCTAGCGAAAATAAACAGGATAAAATTCTGTGTGGAATGAGAGTCATAACTTGTTAATTCGGTCAAGTAGTGTATCGTAAACCGTAAACCAAAACTGAAAATGTAGTACAAAGTACTACATGAGAGTCTAAACTTGACACAAAAACGTATTTCAGACTGTTCTAAAAGGGTTACTAAGTATTATGTACAATATGTATAATTAATGCATGTACGAACTCACTAATTTCTTTAACAGATATATTCATAATTATTGTTAAAAAGTATATTGTATACTTTTATTTTTTCTTATTATTATTTGTACAATACTATAAAATTTAACTACATAAGATATTAAATCAAGAAGGTATTATATTGTATACTTATGTATGTATGGATTTATTGAATTATTTAGTTACCGTTCACAAGTTTGTATTAAAAATTATAATCGAAATACGAATCGAAATCTTTTTATTTCAGACTGTTTTTTTGAAAATCAATTAGAAAAATACATTATTTTTCAATCACAAAAAAATTGGTGAGACTTGTTAAAAATTTAAAAACCCGTAATAAATGAAATAAAACAATTGTTAAAAATCCTAGTATAAGAAACAATACTGATTTTATTTCTTTAAAAGACATATGAGTCCAAACATGACACAAAAAACGCATTTCTGACAATCCTATAAGTATTATATACAATATGTACAGTCAATGCTATTAAAACTGGCTATTTTCTATAACACATATTTATTTATGATCACTATTGAAAAGTATACAATTTTTTATTATTATTATTTGTACAATACTATATAATTTAGGGGGATAACTTTATTAAAATACAAAGTTGTACTGCCTAACTTCATTGGGTTGCTAATCACACAG
>NW_027107649.1:363781-372467 GCF_000696795.3 Halyomorpha halys | reverse complement strand
AGACGTACTGGCAATTAAATAATAAAAATAAATAAGATATCCAATGTATAAATTAATAATATAAGATATTAAATCAAGAAGGTATTATAGTGTATACTTATGTATCTATATACGGATTTAGATTTAGATTTAGTTCACGCATTTGTGTTAAAAATTATAGCCAAAATACTGTATTTTAATATTAACTTTGAATATTATAATACTAATTTACTAACACCATTATCTAGTAATTTTCATATTTAAATTAAATTAAATGTCAATTAAAGCTAAAGGTGATGGAATTTGAAAATATTTAGAATTATAATTATTTTTTTGTTTATATGTAGCTTACAGGATGTCATTCATTATTTTTCAGTTCAAACCAATTATTATTGATCATTATTTCGAACTTAATTACATGGTGAAAAGCATAAATTACAACAAACTAAAGGAAAAATAGGAATAGAAATTTTTTCAAAGAAGGTTAGTATTAATACACTGATCAGGATTTACGATCTTGGGAAATGCTGGAAAAATTTTTTTACTAATATAAAATCGTTTTAAAATTCGATTTATTATTAATCAATATCTTATAGTATTATAATATATATCCCATTGTATTGAGAATTCCAGAGTTAGGTACATGTAACAGAGGTGGCCAACAAATCGTGTGCTCAGCGAGCTTTTGATAGATTAGTAAATAGTAAGTCATATTATTCTTTCATGATACATTTTCCTGAACTAAAAAAAAAATTGCATTTTTATAACCAATTTTTCATATTTACGAAAAAATAGTACTTATACGCCGAAGTTGATGAAAAAATTAAATTCCATTTTAAGTTAGTAAAAATCTATCTTGAACAAGTGTCGGAAAATCTAAGTTTTTAGATATCGCATGTACGGCATGCTACTACCAAAAGTAGGGTCTGGAAATTTATTTTCTTCATGAGCCTATATCTCGAAAACTTAATAGTGTATTAAAATATAAAATAGGTTTGAACATATATTTTACATATATCCATACCTCGCTGGAATACTGAAACAGGGACTATAAACATAGTACGCATATCACACCACTACTCCCCTACTACGCCTATGACAATTCGATCGCGAAACACTTATAAGATAAAAATAGATCTTATATACTGAAAAGTTGGCAACCTCTGATTTGGAAGGTAGAAAAATCAATTCTCTATAATAGTACAAGACCCCAAAAGGAGAAAAAAGGCAGTTGTTTCACCCCAATTTTTTGTTTACTGAATTGAAAACTATGTATAATTACTAGTCAAAATTGATGAGTCTGCCAAGTATAGGAAGGGGGAATAAAAAATAGCGGCTATTTAAAAACATTAAAAAAACACTAATTTTTCATTCGGAGCTCTATATCTTAAAAACTACCAACAACAATAGAAAATCTAAGAGAACATAATTTAAAGAAGAGTAAATTTGCTGAAATATTAGCCCTAAAAGAGCTATTTACGTCCAATACTTCTCGAGATATAGCTTTTTAAAAAGAAAAATTTCTTAAAAATCTACTGAAAGATTAGTAGTTAGTTAATTTATTTTGAGAATGCTATATCTAAGGAACTATGTGACGTACAGATGTCTATTACCAGTCAAATTGAAGCTAGTTTAATGGAATATAAAGACGTTTATGAACTTTACCTTCCTAGGAATGGTAGTTTTCACGATATTTGCTTAAATAAATTGATTTATAGTTGTTCGGACAATAAGTTTGATTTATGAAAAACTTCATTTCAGAAACCATTGGACGTACATATGTCTGCCAGCACTCAAATTAAAGCTAGTTAAATTTACTACAATAGTTAATTATTTTTATCTTTGTAGGAGTAGTAGTTTTTATGATATTTGACAAAATAAACTAACAAAATGTTAATTTCTAGTTGTTGGTATAAAATGTTGGATTTTTGAAAAAATATATCTCTAGATCTATAAGACGCACATATGTCTGCCAACACTCAAAATAAAGGAAATTTAACTTATTATAAAGTAGTTTATGACCCTTATCTTTATAGGGGTAGTAGTTTTTATGATATTCACATATGAATATAAATTTGGCAAATCAAAATTTGACCGAACAACTATAAATCAATTTATATTAGCAAATTTCACGAAAACTATTACATCATAAACTACTTTATAGCTCATTAAACTAGCTTTAATTTGTGTGCTAATAGACATCTGTACGTCAAATGGTTTTTGAGATATAAATTTTTCAAAATAAATTCACTAACTACTGTTCTTTCAGTACGTCCCATACAACGTTTTTATGAAATGGTGCTTTTTAAAAAGATATGTCTCGAAAACTATTTAACGTAAATAACTCTATTAGGGCTCATATTTTAGCAAATTTAATCTTCTTTAAAAGATGTTCTCTTAGGTTTTCTTGTGCTGTTCCTACTTTTTAGGATATAGAGCTCCGAATGAAAAATTAGTTTCGCTTTGAACAACGCCATTTTTTATTCCCCCTACGTAAACTTGGCAGACTCCTCAATTTTGACTATTAATTATATATAGTTTTCATCAAAGTAATCAAAAATTTGGGTAAGATAATTGCCTTTTTTCTCCTCTTGGGGTCTTGTATTATAACCAGTAGCTTCGGTTACTATGAAAGTCTCCCAAGAATAAGCTTGTTATTGTTTTAGCTCGGATTCCCACTCCGCGTTTAATGCTACATTCTTCCGTCTGAATATTTTAGTAGTAACTTTTTAAAGTTTACCTACATTGACTCATAATTTTTTTTGTTAATACTACATACTCATCTTTAAATACACAATTGAAAAACTAAGCGGAAGTACATCCTATGAGAAATATCAGGGAAAATTAAAGAGAGAATTTTGCTTGAAGGAATATTTTGAAATACTCCTTTTCCTACATAGCTCCTTTTTTCTTATTTTTTTTAAAGTTTAAATTTAGATAGTTATAAGAAGTTGAAAATTGAATTCCAGCCATCATAATAGGAATTTAAAATTATTTAATACAATCGGTTTCGTCATAGTTCTTCAATTATGGAAAAATATTAGGTCTTTAATCAGAGTGGTTTATTTTTTATGTATGTTTGCATACATTTAGAGAAAATTTTACGAGTTTAATTCGATTCGGATAAGGTTAGGTAAACTTTCCATGAATAAATATCATAAATTGAACAATAATGTTAATAAAATAAAATTAAACGCACCAGATTTTTATTATTACAAATGCTATACATTTTGCATGTAAATAAGTTTTTAATTATCTTGATTTTATATATAGTATTCCGAAGTCGAATATATCTTTTTCCAAGCCAAATGTAACCCTTACCTATTCATGTAGGTCTGTGTAAATTAATTCAGATATATTATATAATGATTATTTTTTGTTTTAAAAAAATTCTGAAATAATTTCTGGATATTCCTTCAGCGTTTGAAAGGGCTATCAATTATGGAAAAATATTAGGTCTTTAATCAGATTACTTTATTTTTTTATGTATGTTTGCATACATTTAGAGGATATTTAACGGGTTTAATTCGATTAAAATAAGGTTAGGTAAGCTTTTTATGAATAAATATCATAAATTGACAATAATGTTAATTATTGCAGGATTTAGGTGTTTAATACACATTTTGGGTTTTCCTGCAGGATTTTGCATATTTTAGGTTTTTTACTGCATGAAAATATCATATATCTAGTTATGACCCAGCGAAAATTCAATCAAAATTACAAAATTTGTTGAGATTAGGGGTGAACATGTATAGTGGAACAACATGTATAATGATTGTTTGAAGGTTTTGGGAAATTCTGATTTAGAATTAAATATATCAGTTTTGATATAACCAATATTAAATTTTTTTCTGGTTATTGAGATCGCTCGTGGCGTGTCGCCTTTTCAAGGATGGCACGCCATTTTAGCATGATTTATATTGCTAATTTTAACGCTTTATCGCTTTTGCACTAAACGGAAAAAACACTGAAGGAATATCCCGAAATCATTTCATTATTGTTTTTAAACAAAAAATAATCATAATATAATATATATAATTGGTAACGTTTACGTATGGCTTGGAAAAAGATATATTCGACTTCGGAATGCTATATATAAAATTAAAATAATTAAAAATTTATTTACATACAAAATGTATTGTATTAGTAATAATAAAATCTGGTGCGTTTAATTTTTATTTATTCGGGATGATAATACTTCCCTAATGTTATGTATTTCAAAGTATATCAGAAGTGTACAAACCTCCCCAGTTCGTCTTTTGCTCACTTAATTTTGGAATTTCTAGCGGAAAGAAATATATCCAATGAAAGATTCTTATGAAAAATGTAATGTTAAAATAATGTATTAATCTTCAAGAGCAGCAAACATTTTTGAGTGGTTTTCAGGTTTTTCTCGCGGAAAATTGAACAAACGTAAAGAAAAATATCGTTTGAAAATTCAATATGTATTCTCAACTGGCCGTCATTTGACAATTTGGCCATAAGTACTTTCTACTACTGATGTGATGAAGTCTCATTTAGAATTTTTTTTTTTTTTAATTTATTTATTGATATATACAACTGTATAAAAAATATTTACGACCAATACATTTGATGTTGGTAAAAAATAGCATGATATAGACATTAGAATCTACTCATTGATAAAACTCAAACATTTCTAAAGGAGAAGATGTCAAGGCCATCTTCTTTTCAGACCCCTAGGAGGATTATCAGGTGATGAAGCAGAAGCCTGAAACATGTGTGTATCATGGAAGGATTGGTATCTGGTTATGGCAAAATCAGCAATACATAGAACATTAAGGTACTGATAGATGACTTTATTTGTTTCAAAGGAAGGAGCATTAAGGAATTTAGGAAGGATTTTGGATTGTAAAGATTGGATATGAGAGGAATTCAATGTATTAGTGGAGCCCCAAAGCTCAACTCCGTAAGATAGGCCTTATTATAGTCATATAAGTCTTTTTAATTAATCAGAGAGATAAGAAAGGATAATGAGGAAGTATGTCGGAGGTAGAAAATTTACGGATCTGTATAGCAGTCCCGGGTGCCAGACATTTGTATTCTATATATTTTTATTTTATATATATGTTGAGGTGGGTTACTCTCTTGACTACTCTACATGTCCAGGAGCCCTCGACAATGCGTGTTCAGTTAATAAAGGTAAGGTAGTTGACAAGGAAGATGACTAGATAGGATGAGACTATGATCAGATATAACCTCTAATATCTCGGAGGATGGTAACCTCATCCTACTGGGTACTATTCCGATAAACACGAAGGAGGAATGCAGACCTAGAGGGTAGCTGGAGGGTAGCCTCCAGAGTCATACAGGAAGGTGCCTTTATCCTGCCGGGTACTTTCCGACAGAGGCGAAGGAGGTATGTTAGCCCGGAGGTTAGCTAACCGCCAGAGCTTACGAAGGGATAACAGGTAGAGGTGAGAGATTATGTCAAGGGTAACATTTAATTAAATTTTAATTTAATAATTATAATTTTACATTAGCTGGTCTCGTGGCCATCTTCTTTTCAGGCACCTCGGAGGATTGTCAGGAATGGAAGAGGATGCAAGATTCGAAACTAGGGGGTTTGAGTGGTTAGAGAGTTTATAATGGAAGGAGTGATATCTGGTTCGGGCTAGATCCGTTACATAGGGAACATTAAGGTCTTTATGTACGATTTTATTTGTGACAAAGTAAGGAGCATTGAGGATTTAACGAAGGATTTTGGATTGTAAGGATTGAATACGAGAGGAATTCGAAGGTTTAGTGGAGCCCCAAAGCTCAACTCCATATATCCAGATTGGCCTTATTACAGTCATGTAGATCAGTCTTTTGTAATGTGTTACAAATATCTATTAAGTTTCATTTAAAAATACCTAAAGCTTGAGAAGATAAAAATGATGCCAACCGTGCCTTGAACACCTCGTAAATCACTATTATGTTAGCTTATTGCAACAAATTAATATTGTAATTCATAGCAACAAATTCGTTCTTAAGGTTCCGCAGCTTGTAAAATTCCCTGACTTTTGATGTTCTTTCGTAAAATTGATTTTCTACGTTTTCAGGTCTGGTCAACACATTGTGTAACCCTTTCAGAAAAACTGACATCATGAAAAATTCGGATCCCAACAACGTTTGCCCAAAGATTTTTTATAGAGTAAAAATCTTCATAAAAGACACGTAGTGGTAAGATGATTTTGTCACTTATAGGATGGTATTCGTTAAGAAGGGATTAATATAAAATTAAATAAAAATTGAATTAGTTGCTCTATGTACATACGAGTATTAGTCCAGTAAAATTGCTAGTTAACCTAGAAGTAATTGTAAACAGATCTAAAACTATTTGCAAAAGATGATAGTATACCACTCTCTAAGGGTATGTTGGCCTATTATACCAATTTTTTTGAAAATGGTCTCCCTATATTTTTAATTTTATAGCCAATAACTCATAATGCATTATAAGTAGCTTCAATATATTACTTAGTAAAATTTAAAGGATTAAACTGTGCAAATTTTAGTATATAATAATATGAGTATGGAAGTATATTTCAACTTCACAAAATTTTTGTTTCTAACTAGAAACCCATTTAGGATGAAAATATTTCACTTTTTTATTAAGTTTGTTTTATCCAGAAGTAAAAAAATTACCCATTAGATGTTTCCAATTTTATTATTTTGCTCATTTACATTGTCGTTAAAATTACGTTTTTTTTTAAGAAGACGGTATTTTTTCAATAAACATTTTCTCTAAAAAATTATTCAAATTTTTACCTAAACTATTCAACAGGAACAGCGAATGTACTTGAACTATTCCAGATTACAATACTTGAGTTTTATTTTATTCAAGAAAAAAAATTTAATTTTCGCTCATTTTTGATTCAATGCTCAATATCTTGAAAACTACTAAAACGTACTATACAAAACATATTGAAATATTTTTTTTTTAATCAGAAGGTGGAGGGAGCTAAGTTTATGGGTAGATTGGAAGAATTCGCATTGCATCCTAAAATTCATCAATTTTTTTTTTTTATAAAATGTAAATCCTTAAAAAATAAAAACATACATAAAGACCTTAATGTTCCATATGTAACCTATCTAGCCCGAACCAGATGTCGTTATTTCCATGATAAACTCCCTAACCACCCCAACCCAGTAGTTCAACTACCTTACCCCAAACCTTGCTTTCCATCCATTCCTTACAATCTTCCGAGGCGCCTGAAAAGAAGATGGCCACGAGGTCTGCTAATGTAAAACGTCGTTAGATTGTTACCAATGGGTAGTTTCTCTACACGCCTGTATTACTCCATTTTAACTGAGATCAAATTTACCAAATGTATTATAATGTATAGATGTAAATAGTAATAAATTAAAAAATCCTTAAGTAGAGTAAATTGTCTGATATATAAGCCCTCATTGAAACCATTACGTTCAATATTTTTCCAGATACAGTTTTCAAACCCCAAATGTTTTTTCAAGTAACAAGCAGTGAATATTTGTGAATATATTTCAGCAAATATCATGAAAAATACTATTTTAAAGGAAATAATTATCATAAGTTACTTTATAGTACAGTTAATGAGCTTAAAATTAAGCCCTAATAAGACCATTCACGTTCAATATTTTCTAAGCAATAGTTTTCGAAACAAAAAAATTTTTTTAAAGTTGTTTGTTAATGAATTACATCATTATATGGTGAAATATAAATAATCTTTGTATAAATAATCAAGATTTTTTTTTTCATCTTGCAACGTTACTTATTAATGTTTTTACACGATTTCGGCATTTACTGCATATATTGAAAAACGTTCAATATCTTAGGAACTATTTTACGTTAAGATATCTATTACGGCTCAGTTAGAAGCTCGCTAAATACACCATAAAGTAGTTTATAATGAACATCCCAAAGAAGATTAGCTGTTTTCTTGATATTTGCCAAAAGGAATTCGCATAGTGTTAAATTCTCGTTGTTTGGATAAAACGATATCGGAGTTGGAAAATATTTATATCAGGAGCTATTGAAAATAAAGAACTCTATTAGGGCTTGAATAAAGCTAGTTAAATTATTAATTATTTTATAATGATACTTGTATTTTAGGAGTTACTGGCAATAAACCTGAAAATATATGGCTGTCATTTTGAAAAATCTTCGATATTAGAATTACAGACCCCAAGGAAGTGGTAAACTTTTTACTATCGGATTTGTCATACCTTTTTACATAAGAATCCGTTGAAAGATATTAATTTATACTTATTTCTAGGTATAACTAAATTTTAAAATATTTGTACCAGACTATGTCCCTTAATCTGAGATACTTCGTAGGCCTTCAAATAAAGCAATAATTGAATTATATATAATTAAAAAACAAATCAAAGTTTAAAATGATATCCGTCAACAGATCCTTAAGTAAAATTGTTTGAAAAATAGGATGATAAAAAGTTTACCAATTCCTAGAGGTGCTTAGTCCTAATATCGAAGATAAATGACCGCTATATATTTTAGGTTTATTGCTAATTACTGCATTGTACGCAAGTATTTTTATAAAATAATTAATAATGCATTTAACTAGCTTCAATTTGACACGACCCCCACACACCATACCATTGCCGGTCTACCACAGGAATCATGTTTAAGTCCAATATTATTTAATTTATTCGTTAATGACAGTTACCTGTGTTGCGAGCCTCAATAATGGCGTTTCTCCTACCAGGT
>NW_027107649.1:360771-363731 GCF_000696795.3 Halyomorpha halys | reverse complement strand
TGATTGTAAAATGAAACTGTAGGGAAAAAAAATTGTTTATAATTATATCTCTTTATATCTGATTATACCATGTATGTGTAATTTATATATGTCCGATTACGGATTGATAAGTATGCTGTGTGAGATAGCAACCTGATGTATTTAGGCAGCATAGATAAATAAAGTATTTCTCTCTCTTCTAATAAGAAATATTATTTCTAAATAACCTATATTTGTACAGCAATTTGAAATTTAGAGTTAATTTGTAATTAAGTGACTACATAATGTTAATATACGTAATGCATAATTTTTATACAAAATTAATTTTTATACAAAATTAATTTTTATACTAATATTTTTTTTACAAAATAAATCACTCACAAATTTCATCCTGGAATCGTGAGTTTGAAAAAAATCAACTCATCGTTCTAGAGACATTTCGAAAGGAATTTTGATTGTTGCAAATATTATTTATCTTCAAAACGATGTTTAGGACAAAATGCCAACGTAGTGTGATCAATAAATTGATTTTAATTATATAAATAATTAAATAATACATAATAAAAAATCTTGAATAATTTTAGCACATAATTCAAATATTATATTGTTTTATGCTGTGACTAGGTGTTATGCTATTTGTATTAATAGGCTAAAAAACAAAATTGTCCTTTACTAATGTTAGTATGTTACTAAACTATCCTATGTATGAGGAATTTGGACTGTACAATATTTTTAATAAAATGTTTTTCTCTCTTCAATAGTTGTTTTTTTTTTATGGCTTACGAAGTATCTTAAGCGATATAATATAGCAAAATATAAAATTTAGCTGTACATAGAAGTAAGTTTAAAATGATATCCGTCAACAGATCCTTAAGTAAAATTGTTTGAAAAATAGGATGATAAAAAGTTTACCAATTCCTAGAGATGCTTAGTCCCCTCTCTCTCTCAGATCCTACATCGTTTTAGTCAATAATATAACGACCCCCACATACCATACCATTGCCGGTCTACCGCAGGAATCATGTTTAAGTCCAATATTATTTAATTTATTCGTTAATGACAGTTACCTGTGTTGCGAGCCTCAATAATGGCGTTTCTCCTACCAGGTAAACAATGCGGTGGTTAATATTTGTGGGTTGGAAATGTTAATTAATAAAAAAAAAAAAAATAAAATAAACTTAAAGAAATATGAACAGAAACATATTCAAATAAAAAAAAAAACATAAGTAAGTAAATGAAGCAACAATTTTTAAAGATGTATTAGTAAAACATTAAGATGCTAATTATAACACAAATTACATTTTTTCATAAGAAAAAAAAACAGGATAAATAATTTACACTATACTTTTAGAGTAAAAAAAGAAATGGTGAAGTATATTCGTGTATATGCAATGTGTTCTATAAGCATAGAATTATGACTTTATTTCTAACCTCTGTGCAGCTGAGAACTAGGAGATATTTTCTGGTAAAAAGGCTTCTTGAAGAAAAATAGTATGGAATACGTAAAAAAGTATGGATGAGCAGCGTGGTGTGGCCAAATACATAATATAGACTGATAAGAGCCTTTTAAGATATCTGTTATATAAACATCCCAGGTGTAGTATTATAGTGATGTTTATGACTAGAGATTGTTGTTTACTCACGTAAAATAGATCGCATATTGTTATATTAAATAAAAATTGTTTTTTCATAATTTTCTGCGTAATTGTTAATGACAATAATGTAATTAAAAATAAATCAATTTACATCATGTATATAAAAATTACAACTTCTAATTTTTTTTTTTTTAATGTTGCTTCAACAATGATTATCCGACATTTAAAAATTTTAACATAGCCCTCTTTGCCTATGGAACAGCGTCATACTCCTCTTCATACCGAATCGACACGATGAAACCTTCAAAAAACATGGAAGTAGCTTAAAAAATGGGGATAATGTGGAGCTTCCCCCACTCCACTAATACAAGAAAACTATAAATATTCTTAAACAAATGCCTTCAGAATTGTCAATAAATATTCATATTACACTATAATAACTGAGATACATTCAGAACTAAATATAGACACCGTACATGAATAAATTTACAAGCTGACTCATAATTTCTTTCAATCTTTTCCTAACTCTTTAAACCCGTTAATGACCGAAAAAGGAAACAATCCCAGATATAAATATAAGAGAATAAAAAGATAAATTACTATTAAAATCATAATTGACCGATATACATTTAATTTTATTTCAATTCTATTTTGGTTTCTTTTTCTTTCAGTTGCTTTTTTTCAATAAAATGTAAAACATAGTCGATATGTCATAAGTATAAAATAAAATAGTATTATATTATAGTGTATCCGAAGCAATATAATAATTATTGTACATATTTTATTTAAGAATTTAAATAACCTTTATACAGAGTGTCCCATAAATGAGTAGATTGTATACCTTAAAGAGGCACAAAGAAGTCCAAATGACCCATAGTCCGATTCTCAGGGATATGAGGTAAAATCAAATTTTGTCTTTTTAGTTGTTATCCGTCGTTTTTCAGAAAAACTCAAATAAATATACTTTGAAGCTTCCTTTAAAAAAATTAAAGGTACCAAATTAATGAGAAAATTTCCTATATGGGTAGGATCTGCTAAAAATGAAAATAAGCGTTATGTTAAAAATTAATGTTTCATATTTCTGAAAATCAGACATTTGAAGTAGCTATAACTCTTCATTGGATGGGCTGCAAATATCCCAGATCTCAAAAAAACTTCATTTATTAAGCATTAATATGATCCCTACCTACACTCTTTTTTTTTAGAATGCCAGGAAGTCAGGAAGCTGAAAATTTCCAAATGACCCATAGTCCGATTCTCAGTACTATGAGATAAAAATCAAATTTTGTCTTTTTATCTGTTCGGCGGTTTTTCCCAGAAAAACTCAAATAAATCTACTTTAAAGATCTCTTAAATCTTTAGTTTTCTTTTATTTATTCAATGTAA
>NW_027107649.1:354519-360271 GCF_000696795.3 Halyomorpha halys | reverse complement strand
TGAAATAATTTATTGTATTTATTTAGATAAAAACCAAGACAATTTATAATTAAATATGATTCTCTTGGGTGGTTTTTTTTTCCAGCTTCCTTGCATCCTGGCATTGTTATTTGAACAATGAAGGTAGGCTTGTTTTGCATCATATTTAAGTTTAATAAATTTTTAGATCCGGGATATTTACACCCCAACCAATGAAGAGTAATAGCTGCTTCAAACGTTCAAAACCTTTTCAGAAATATGAAACATTAATTTTTAACGTAACGCTTATTTTCATTTTTGGCAGATCCAACACATATAGGAAATTTTATCATCTTTAATTTGGTACCTCTACATTTTTTTTAAGCTTTAAAGTAAATTTATTTGAGTGTTTTTTTAGAAAACTACGGATAATAGCTAAAAAAATTTTTTTTATTTTTATCCCTTACCGTTGAGGATCGGACTTCAGTACAACGTTCCTCTTAATAGTACAAGAGCCCAAGAGGAGATAAAAGGCAGTTATCTCACCCCAATTTTTGATTACTTTAATGAAAACTATTTATAATTAATAAGCAAAATTGATGAGTCTGCCAAGCAGAGGCAGGGGATTAAAAAATGGTGGCTGTTTCAAAACCTTAAAAAACATTGATTTTTCATTCGGAGCTCTATATCTTAAAAACTAACAACAACACTAGAAAAACTAAAAAAACATTATTTAAAGAAGAGTAAATTTGTTGAAATATTAGCCCTAAAAGAGCTATTTACGTCCAATAGTTCTCGAGATATAGCTTTTTAAAAAGCAAAATTTCTGAAAAATCTACAGAAAGATTAGTAGTTACTTTATTTTGAAAAATCTATATCTCAAAAACCATTTGACGTACAGAAGCCTATTAGCACTCAAATTAAAGCTAGTTTAATGAACTATAAAGTAGTTTATGATGTAGCTTATGATGAAATTTGCTAAAATAAATTGATTTATAGTTGTTCGGACAAATTTACCAAATTTATATTCATATGTGAATATCATAAAAACTGCTACCCCTATGTAGATAAGTGTCATAAACTACTTTATAGTAAATTAAATTTCCTTTATTTTGAGTGTTGGCAGACATATGTACGTATTATGGATCTAGAGATATATTTTTCAAAAATCCAACTTTTTATACGAACAACTAGAAATTAACATTTTGTGAGTTTATTTTGTCGAATATCATAAAAACTACTACTCCTACAAAGATAAACACTATTAACTATTTTGCAGTCAATTTAACTAGCTTTAATTTGAGCGCTAGCAGACATCTGTACGTCCAATGGTTTCTGAAACAAAGTTTTTCATAAATCAAATTTATTGTCCGAACAACTATAAATCAATTTATTTTAGCAAATATCATGAAAACTACTATTTCTACGAAGGTCATAAACTACTTCATAGTACATTAAACCAGCATTAATTTGAGTACTAATAGACATCTATACGTCATATAGTTCCTGAGATATAGATTTCTCAAAATAAATAAACCAACTTCTGATATTTCAGTGTATTTTTATGGAATGTTGCTTTTTAAAAGGCTATATCTCGAGAACTATTGGACGTAAATAGCACTTTTAGGGCTAATATTTCAGGAAATTTACTCTTCTGTAAATAATGTTCTCTTAGATTTTCTAGTGTTGTTGGTAGTTTTTAAGATATAGAGCTCCGAATGAAAAATCAATGTTTTTTAAGGTTTTGAAACAGGCGCCAGTTTTTAATCCTCCTACTTCTACTTGTCAGACTCATCAATTTTGACCAGTAATTATACATAGTTTTTATTGAAGTATTCAAAAATTGGGATGAGATAACTGCCTTTTTTTCTTCCCGGCTCTTGTACTTTAAGGTATCTGTATCTGCTCCCACAATATGACCATTACATTTATAGGATATAGAGACCCTCTCTACGATAATCAATGGTATTGGGAACTGATATAATTTTTATATCTCATTAAATATTTTGGGGTATTCCAAGGGAATAGTGGAGGGAGTGAGATAGTGTGGTGCGGGAGGTAAAGAGGTAGGTACTCCCACTCAGTGACTCAGTGCCCCTCCTACGAGGAGATGTGGGCCGAGCAAACAGTTGGAACCAGTCCTCCTCTAACCTCCTCCTCGAGTTCATACATTACAGGTAACTACTAACGCCTTATATTTATTTAGCTAATAGCGTTTTTTATATTTATACTGCCACTTAAATCTAATACTAAATAGTGGATATGGATCAGCAGCGTAGCCGACATTTCATTTCATGAACTAAGGAGACCCTGATGATTTAATTCGATTTACATAAAATTACAACTATTCATTGTGTCAGTTTTAAATATTTTTCTCGGAGGACCCCAGACCTATTTCTATGATTTCACTAACTCCTTACCCGTTTCTTTCAGTTCATGATTTGATGATAAAATTTATAAAGCTTTATGTTCTCGAAAACATGTTATTCCTTGTACTGCTTAGTTTTAGACAGTATATATTCTAATGGTAATTAAATCTTCCAGTAAGAGATGGTAGTTGAGATATAATCTTAGATCACTACCGTCTTTATGCACTGGTAACTTGTTCGACACAATGAGAAACCATTTGGTCTGCAGAATTTTTTTTTAACTTGATCATGTAGACTTAATCATAAATTAAATTATGAAGACATACTTTATTTCCATTCACTATAACGTTTGTATATTGACTATTCCTGAATACCAAAGTGAGTGATTAGCTATAAGAGCGATTCAGATCAACTGTAATGCATTTGACGTGATTCGTTTGTTAATGATTCTATCCGGCTCAGAGAGTAGGAGATAGAATATCTCATTTATTAAAGACATTTAGCTGAATCCTATTATTCGTCAATTGTATTTTATATTATTTATTTGGAAGCTCGTCTTATTTTAAAATGTATTTACAGTTAATAGAATAAAACTGCATAATTACCTTTTCTAAACATTTTCTCCTGACAGTCCTTTTATTTTATATGATTAATAAGCAGGAAAAGTTCTTATTATAACAATTATTATACTACATACTAATTCTATAATAATATTTAATTGTTGAACAATAACAATAATAAAAATCAGGTTCGGGCTTCACCCAAATTCACCTTTCAAACTACTTTGAGTAGAAATTAATTCCATACATAACTATGCTAAACTAAAAACTGATTATTGTCATAACGACTTTGAGAACACAAAAATATTTATTTATACGATCTGTCACTGTTTATTACGTTCAACGATTTCATATAATATATAGTGTTCTTTTTTTTTTTAATCTTTGGCTTCAAACGGTATATTACACATCAATACAGCTTTCATTTCCGGAAATATGTTTTCAAACTGAGAAAATACTTCTTTAGTTAACTATCAAATTCATTAATAGTTTGTATTTATCCATTTTTATTAATATTAACAATGAGAAATGATTAATTATTGCAAATAAATTAAATAAAATGAATTTGAATTTCGGAATTTGAGCCCTGTGACTATTTCAACGAGATCATAACCTAGCCAATATTGAATACTATTCAATTATATTGTAATTTAAAGAGTTTAATCAAAATCGTTTTAGACTTTAAAAATGTGAAAAATTCATGATATTAAGTGGCGCTTCCGGTCAGTCTACTTGAGCGAAAAAGTCGCTTAATTGCAAAAAATACTTCATTTTTATTTATTTGTTTTTTAGCCGATGTGGATTTTAAGTCATGTGTTTTCATCGAAAACTCTGCTAATAATTTCCCTTATATTTCATATTGTATACGTAATTGAAAATAAAAACTATTATCTTAGTATTTCATTATGAAATATTAATTGGTGCTATAAAAATTCAATTCAGACTTTATGCTATTATGACAATCAATGCATACAATTTTATTGATAATAATAAGGGAGTTGCTCATTTATTTATCTATTGTTTATAAACTAGAGCAGAATTTTGGTCCTTGCTACCAACATTTATTGATTAATATAAAAGAAACAAAAATGTTTATAAATGTATACTAATTGACACTAAATTAATTTATGTGAAACGTTGATTTTTTACTGGCTGAATAATATAAATTTAATTTATTTCAACTTGTGAATAATTTTATATATACTGCGACAATGCGGAAGTATTATTAAAGATTTTTGTGATGCGTCACGAGAGAAGTTATATTTTTCTGTATAATGGTACAAGTAAAATTTTAAAATACTTATATAATTTTTTTTAAATATTGTGTTAAAAAAAAGTGAATAAAATCGGACGAACTATTATGTAATTATTTCATTCATCTTACTAATTACTATAATATAAATATTATACTAAAGAGTGCATTTTTTGTCGCAACTTAGTACTTTTTTTTGTAAAAAACAATAATATCCAAAACTTTTCTGAGCATCAAAGAATATAAAATAATATAGTATTTTTTAAATTTAATTATTTATGTGGAGGATTAAAATAAATTCCAATAAATCGCACCAAATTACATTTACCCTTCGTCGTAAACCGTGTTCATGTCGAACAGATCCGTAACCTAGGACTACATCTGGACAAATGACTGACATGGAATTCTCATACAAGACTGAAAAGACAGGAAATTGCTCGTCGATTCCAACTATTACAACATTTACTAGACAAACGGTCTAAACTGCCTATCCATTACAAAAGACTGATCTACATGACTATTATAAGGCCTATCTGGACATACGGAGTTGAGCTTTGGGGCTCCACTAAACCATCAAATTCCTCCCGAATCCAATCCTTACAGTCCAAATCCTTAACGCTCCTTACTTTGTCACGAATCAAGTCATCCATCAGGACCTCAATGTCTCATGTGTTGCCGATTTGGCCAGAACCAGATACTGATTCTTCCATAATAATCTTCCCAACCACCCAAATCCACTTGTTTCTAACCTGGCTTCTCCTTCATTACCTAATAATCCTCCTAGGCATCTGAAAAGAAAATGGCCTCGATATCTTCTCCTCTAGAAATGTAATTGGAGTTCTATCAATGGGTAGATTCTCCACATGTTTGCATCATGTCACTATGTCACCTACAGCAAATTTACTTGTTATATATATTCTTATACAGTTGTAAATAACAATAAATAAATTATTATTACTAAATTATTTATGTTGTTTTAATGAAGATTTAATTTCCAGCAAATACTTTCTAGATTCGAGCTGCCATTTCTGAATAAATTTAAATCAAACACAGCATCACGTGACATATCTGGTATGTCATGGCATTTCATTATTCTCAAGATTCTACACGATCTGAGAATCGATGTCAGAATAGTAAATACTGAGTTGGAAGATTTAATAAATTCTAAACAACTAAGGTTAAACAGTTATTTATTTATTCATCGATTCATTTATTCAACATCAGTATTTATTATATTCAACATTTTAAAAATATACATATACACTTATTATATCTTTTGTTTATAAATTTATATAGTTATTATTGTTTTAAAAAGAGATATTTTTTTACTTTATTTATTAGGAATTGTATTTTAATTCATGAATGTTTGGGAAAAATTCTTCTGGATGACTGCTGGTCAAATAATAATTTTTCAGTTTGGAAGCCGACGTGGTCCCACTGTGACTAACAGGTTTTAGTGCCTGTTCCACTTCAACTTCAACTACGTCTCAATCACTACCTTTGTTGTTCGTTGACAAGCTATCGTGAATAATGTCCTGATCGTTCCATATTTTTCTTCTGCTTTTTTTTTTTTTTAAATGTCTTTATTATCAGATCGACTCGGTGGGGCTCAC
>NW_027107649.1:348638-352564 GCF_000696795.3 Halyomorpha halys | reverse complement strand
AAAATTGTTATATTAATAAAAATGATTTATATGGAATAATTTAAAAATTGTTGAAATTTTTATGTTGATTATAAATATTGATTTGAAAATAGACGTCATCAAAATGACAATAAAGGGATGGCAGAAGTTTTGAAAAGTTATTTTTGTTACCCGGACATTGTCATATATAGAAATATAATATATCATATACAGTTAGAAAAAACTGATTATTGTGAAAAAAGTTAATATTTACAATATTAATAAATATCTTATGTAAAAAAAAAAAAAATTGAAATAAAATAAATATAGAGTTCATAGCAGAACGTCTTGCCACTGCGTAAGGCACTGCGCCTTTTCTGCTAGTAACTGGGGAATCAGAGTTAGGCAAAATTGTAATTACAATTACAAGTTACAAGTTTTAACTACATTAGTTGAAATGTAACTACAACTACAACCTCTAATATAATTAGTTGTGGATAATGGGGAACTACATTTTTCAACTAATGAAATTGTAATTTCAATTTCACAACAGTTTCAGTTAGTAGTTGCAGCTGTAGCTGTAGTTTCAATTGCAGTTACTTGGGTAGTTCCCAACTGTGTAAAACAGTGATTGAAGTAGTTCAGGCAGTTAAAAAATAACTACCTGCAATGTCTTTATATTCAAAATTTTATTATATTACATATACTACATTATAATGTATAATGTAGTATATGTAATAAACACAATAATCACTTTTTTCTAACTGTTATATTTCTATATATGACAATGTCCGCGTAACAAAAATAACTTTTCAAAACTTCTGCCATCCTTTTATTGTCATTTTGATGACGTTTCGGACTCACCGTCCATTTTAAAAATTAATATTTAAAATCACTATAAAATTATCAACAATTTCAAAATGATTTCATATAAATCATTTTTATTAATATAACAATTTGTTTTTTTAAATTAAAAACATATTACTATAATTAAAATTCCCATATATATTATACATTATACTATCTATTTTATCAATCAAAATATTATTACATATGAATTTTTCCATCTAACAGTTTTCTCATAGTTATTGCTAATAATTGACATACAGCCAAAAAAATATATTATAATTTATTTCATGGAAATTATTATGTTATACTTTTTATTTAAACTAGTAGTTGGATTTATGAATACTAACTACAATTATTGCAATTGCAAAACCAAGAAAATACAACAACAGTTAGCAACTACATTTTTAACTAGTGTTTATTAGTTGAAAAAGTAGATAATTACGAAAGTGTTTAATTACTGCCCAACTCTGCTGGGAATGGAATTTTTAATTGCTTTTTTTGATTAGTTCATCTATGGATTTCAATTATAATTGACTATTTCTTATAAACCATGGGTTATTTCGTTTGTTTCGATGTCATCGTTTATCAGGTTCCTCTACAGCTGTTCTCGAAAATCAATAAACGGTACTCTCCAGTAAACCTAGATAGATTTTTTAAAAAAATATCCGAGGTGTTTGTTTCCTTTCCTCTTAATGGTGGTTGTTATATATAAGATTTTTTAAAAACCGAATTTCTTCTAAATAATTACATTGAATCTAAACTTTCACTGCTCGATTTTGTTCTTACGATGCTTTCATTTCAAGCCGCAGGGTGTTTATTATTTTAGATGCAAATTATAATAGAGAATTTTTATGAATTTTAGGAAATATCTACGTACTGATAAAATCGGGGAATATAGATGTGATTACTTAGTGTCATTTGTTTTGGGATTTTATCCGTATGATGCGGATGTCGAACGATTTTCTAGGCCAAATTATAATTCTAAAGCTGAAGTCTTTCGAACCCTCTATCGTGATTTTTAAAATCACTGGAACAGAAGATTTAAGGTTGCCATTATTACTCCATTTAAGGTAATGGTGATAGAGCGTTTTCGATTCCAGGGCAAGCCCTTGATATTTCCTTATTTTTTGCAACCTTAGGTTTACAAGGTTACATTGTTGTTACTTGTAATAGTTGCATCTGGTATATTTTTCTTCTTTTTTGATATGATTCTCGGTCACTCACGTATGGTTTTATTGTTACAAATTAATTATTGATTATTTATAGACTTTGTTGTTGGTAATTTTTTTTCGATATCTTTTTGGGATATAACGAAAATTGGGTACCGCATTAGTACAGTTATCTTAATGTTATTCACGAATTTTGGCAATTTTATTTATACCCATCAATTTGTCCGTGGCCCGGAATCAAAGATAAGAATTTTACATGTATACATATAATTTTTATTTTAATAATTAATAATTAATGCATGTCTCATTTTAAAAACGTTGTCTATTACCCAATCTCAAATTAATGAATTTAAATTGGAAACAATACTTCTTTCCGTTCGTGACATCTAAATTTAAGTTCATTACGTCATCGTATTCGAGCAAGCGTGGGTTTGCATGACGTCATGTAACCTAGGTACTGGATTAGCGTTGATTCGGTGCATATTGTAAGGCAATAGGATACATTTTTAATTTAATTTTTCAACATTTCAATAAATTTGTATGCATCTACTTATATCTCTTTGCACTCATACACACACAAGTGTTCTTTAATCTTCCTGCCATTTGATATCCCTACAAAATAGGGATACTCGTGATCTCTAGTTTAGGATGTTAAATGGAGAAATATTTCAATCATTTACCATGTTAAAACGATATAACGTTAAATATAGTTGAGAGTCTGTTACTAGGTTTATTAAATGCAGAATGACGTCACGCAACAGACTAGCTCAGTTGTTTTTTTTGTGTGATTATAGTTTAAGATGTTTTTAAAAATAATAAAGCAATGGATGACAATAATAGTAATAATAATAATAATAATAATAATGTAATGACAGTTGTCAATTAGCTCATCTTGGCTCTCTTCCTCAACAACAAGTTAGAATTAAACCCTAATTAATTAAAACCTGTCTGGGGCGTTGACTTTCTTCATCGAGTGGTGGTCCCACAAAATGAAAAACTTTGACTCCCAACCATGGTTAGGCAGTATAGGACTCCAATGGGAGTCTGGCCCGAAAAAAACTAACAAATGATAACAAATAAGAGATTATGTTTATATTTAATAAAGAAAATATGTATACAAATATGTTAAGTAATAAAAATCCGAAGTGAGACACTTTTTAAAATTTATGAAAGTAATACTTAGCCATTACTTTAGGCTTGTAATAAAAGCAATCAAAGAAATAAAATTGAAAATGAATGAGTTGTTTAATAGTATTAGGAGAGGAGATGAAAAAATTCATATTTCAAGAAGTCTGTTTCTGTAGGTCACGTTATTTCTTTAATTTATTCATTGAAAATGAACCTACAATTCTAAATCTAGAATTTTATTTGCAGGGTTGAATTTTCATTTTTATTTCTTACTTCATTAATACCATCCAAATATGAATTTATTTGTATTTATCGTCAAATATGCAAAATTAAATTTCTTTAATCAAACCTGGGTGATCTTATTCGTAAAGATGTTTGATTATCTGTTTAAAAAAATGCATGCAAGCATAATTTAAAAACAATTTATTTTTAATTAATTGAAAAAATAAAAGTTTATTAATTGGGAATGGGAAGCTTATTTGAAACCCTAATGCATTAAGACCTGTCACTCTTTTGAGTAGTTCTGATACAAAACATTTACATATGCTTTTCTACGTCTAAGGTTAAGAGACGTAAACAATTTTCATATTATTAGAAACACGTGATTAACATGAATATGTTAACGAGACGTAAAAAAATAAATAAAAAAGGACTTGCGAAGCCTTGATAACCTGCCAAACAACTGACTCTAGAAAGGAATTTCTAGATATTGTGACCGGTATGTAATAAATAAATGTAGTAATTTAAATAAATCGAATAGGAGAAAAATATGACCTAGGGCATATACGTCTGAGACGTAACGGACTAGTTCCTGAATTAATT
>NW_027107649.1:344116-347538 GCF_000696795.3 Halyomorpha halys | reverse complement strand
TTGTTGGGAGCTCTATATCTTTAAAACTACCAATAACAAAAAGAAAATCTAAGAGAACATCATTTAAAGTAGAGTAAAATTTTCTAAAATGTAAGCCCTAATAGAGCTATTTACGTTCAATAGTTCTCGAGATATAGCTTTTTAAAAAGCAATATTTCATAATCATGTACAGAATGTACTGAAGGATCAGTAATTAGTGACTTTATTTTGAAAAATCTATATCTCAAAAACCATTTGACGTACAGATGTCTGTTAGCACTCAAATTAAAGCTAGTTTAATGGACTATGAAGTAGTTTAATACGTTTATCGTCGTAGGAGTAGTAGTTTTCATGATATTTGCTAAAATAAATTGATTTATAGTAGTTTTAGTCAAATTTATATTCATATGCGAATATCATAAAAACTACTATCCCTACGAAAATAAGTGACATAAATTACTTTATAGTTTTATACATAGTGTTACACAGTTTGTGAATTTATTTTGTCAACTATCATAAAAACTACTATTCCTAAAAAGATAAACGTTATAAACTATTTTGTAGTAAACTTAACTAGCTTTAATTTGAGTTCTGACAGACATTTGTACGTCCTGTAGTTTCTGAAATAAAGTTTTTTAGTAGCGTTTTAAGAAATGTTGCTTTTTTAAAAGCTATATCTCGAGAACTATTGGACGTATATTGGACTGTTAGGGCTCATATTTCAGCAAATTTATTTTCCGTCTAATAATGTTTTTTTAGATTTTCTAGTGTTGTTAGTTTTTAAGATATAGAGCTTCATGTTTTTTTAAGATTTTGAAACAGCCGCAATTCTCCCTACCTATACTTGGTATACTCATCAGTTTTTACTAGTAATTATACATAGTTTTCATTAAAGTAATAAAAAAATGTAGATGAAATAAATGCCTTTTTTTCTTCCTGGCTCTTGTACTATTAATACTAAGGATTAAGGATTAAGAAATGGTTTGGAAGTCACTGTCTCATTACTGCAGAGATCCTTACAACTTGACGCTTCAATATGATGTGAGTTCTTGTAAATTTCTTCTCAGTTTTCGGATTTCTTTATTATCTTTTTAAGTTTCCTTATATCATTGACAATACTCGTGTACCTCTGTTCCACTAACCCTATATATTGCTCAACGGATTAGAGAAGTGTATAGCCCGTCGTGAATACACTGGCACGTTCACTCTTGACGCAAAATCGGTAGATTTATTTATCATGCATTTGATGTTTTGATATTTTTTTTGTTCTATTTTAATAGAAAACTATAAAAAAAAAACATCCGTTTCTTAAAACATTCTATGGAACAAGTTCATTGTCCGGCTTTCATGTCCCCTCAGTGGGGACAACCGAGTACAAAGTGTTAATACAAATGAACTAAACAAATACTAATAACAAGTACACTAATTAATAATGGAATTGAAAATGTACCACTGAAATAATAAATTAGTGAAAACATAGTTAATAAAAGTAATGATATATATAGTGAGCGCGGTGGCACCGTGGTAAGGCACGAGGCAACTAACTCCAAGGACCCGCGTATGAATCCGGCCGGGCAGAAAATGGTTTTCTGTTACACTGTATCCGTGAGTCAACACTGTGGGTTCTGGAGCCAATCTACCAAATTACCTCCTTGCACAATCGTTGATCTAGTAACAGTACTTCCTAAAAAAGTACTGAACTCCTGACCCTTCATGAGTTGTGGTGGTACAGATTTTAAGTTTAATTATTTAATGATATATAAGGAAAAAATAAAAGAAGGAAGTAAATCAGAAGTAAAATAGTGACCGGAATCGTGACAGAGATGGAAACAAGAAAATATTAAATGAAGGAAATGGCGTGGTGTGGAATAATTCTTATATTATTTCTTTATTTATCTATTCACATACATTCCTACATTTATGTATTGCCACTGTATGTTATTGCACCATATTTACAACTCAGTTAATTTCCACACTATTTTTTTCCTTTTTTTAATCTGTTAATTAATTTGTTATTACTTTTATTATTATTACAATGGTACATTTCCAACTATATTATTACTGTACTTGTAATTCATATTCGTATATTTATATTCATATGTCGTATATTTATTCATTTACATTAATATTCTTTTGATTAACTTCGTTCATTTTTTTATATCTTTTTAAATTACTTTCTACGTTTATTCGTATAGAATACAAATTTTTCATCTTGTTTTCATTTTCCCCTGATGGAGCCCTGCAAAGTGGGGCGAAATATTAATGTCTAATAAATAGTTTCTTCTACTATTTTGAGTACCTTTTTTTATCGCACTCGGACAATCTACCCAAAATCAATTACGTACGAGTCAACTAATGATCTGCCCGTAAAATTAATTTCATTTAGTGATCTCTATTTTAGATTTAGTTGATTCAATAGATCATATTTAGTGGTTCAATATAGATATCATTTAGTATTGAGAAATGCGCCAAAGGTAATGAAACAAACATTAAACGCAAGAAATGAGCCTGGGACGGCACTTAAAACAAAGCTACATGCCATTGCATAAAATGATCTGCAGCCTTGACAGCGTGCATACTTCTCTATAACTGAGTTCTCAAGAAGGCATTGCATAGAAGTTTTTATTACCAACTGAAATAGATAAATCTTTGTCCATTGACTGGCTGTGTAGAGGAAGTCGTATCCTTAAGACAGAGAGCTTTTATATCACCATACAATATCAGGTCATGGCAACAAGGTCCTACTGGTGACTCATTTTGAAGCGACAGCGTATCAGACAAGTATGGAGTCATTGCTACTATATGCGAATCTATTCAGCACTTTACTCGAGTATGTGGAGCGTTTGTTGGCGCAATACTTCTAGAAGATGATTTTGCAAAAGTCCCCATTTGTCCGAAAACAAAATAATTGAAAAACTCATTATATATTCAGTCTTAAAAATTGAATCTAGATTAAAGGCAGTAAATTTTATTGAGATCAGTAATTTATAACAGACCACACTGTAACCCATGAAATCCCGATATTGTGTTCACTAAGAGTAATATCAAAATATCTAGATTAAGGGGAAGTCATGATCTTTACTTCAACACTTAAAAGTGTGTTAAATGGAAAAAAAAAGTATTAAATTGAGGAATGTTTCATTCTCTTAGCATATTAAAACGATATAACATTTAACAAGATTGAAAGTCTGTTAAATGGAGAGTGACGTCACACAGCATACCAGCTGAGATCGACACCATTTTGTCCGATAAGTACCAAAATCAGTATATACCAAAGGTACATTGTGTAATAATTAATTAATTACAACCATTGTATTGGGAATTACAAATAGAGATAATAGAGGATTACATCAAAAAAAGGTGTATGAAGTTCATCTCCATCCTGTTATAAGTTCTATATTTACCAGTTCTGTTATTGCCACTCTAAATTTTTATTTTATTTT
>NW_027107649.1:341248-342376 GCF_000696795.3 Halyomorpha halys | reverse complement strand
TCTTACAAAAGGTTATTCTATTTCGTAAAAATATTTTATTTTAATAATAAGCTAGATATTTCCGTAAATATAGGGATAATTTTCCTAAAAGGAGTGAGATATGGAGCTGTTGTGGAATGATATTGCGGATTGCAACTTGACAAGCTTAACTAGACATCAGATTAGACCTCTCGTTATAGCGACATGAAAAATGGTCATAACACGATTACAACAAAATGATAAATGGTTAGACCTTGCTTCTTCTTAAACAATAATACATGTGAACTTTGGATAGATATTTACAATTATTGAGAAAAAAAGTAAATTAACTAATTTAAATTTAGCTGAGGGTCGTACGTAGCTCAGATGGTTAGGCCTAGGTCTATCGTTCTGAGATCTATAGGGGGCGCCGATTCGAATCTGGCCTGGGGCGTTGACTTTTTTTTAAGTAGCGGTCCCACAAAATGAAAAACTTGACCCCCCACCATGGTTAGAATAGGTTGGTCACCTATAAATAACTAGGCGAACATCACCTTAACTGACACAAATTAGCTCAAAACAGTGTTTGATGGGTTTGATAAATTATCCAGAAATTTCCTTCTATTAATTTATTGAAAGATATATTTCATAAAAATTTAGATAAGTATTTTATCTTATTAAAAGCTGTGTCAAATCTTCCTTTTCATCAGATTGAAATTTAGTTTTGATAGTTGAATAATGTATATTATTAATAATTGATTGTTACGCAATGTACCATTGATTTTGGAACTTATCATACAATAGTATCTTGACTTTGATTATAAAAAAATAATTTTGGTTTATTCCTATAGAAATTAATATCACTATCAAATTTTCATCAACAGTTCAAATTAGTGTTTTTTATTTTATAGAGCGAATATTATAAAAGTATTTAAGTAAAAATGTTGTGAATGTTACAGAAAGGGAAAAGAGTGTAACATGTGCCGGAACATATTTTCAAGTAATTACAACGTAACGTCCTTGGGGGCTAGTGGACCTTGTAGATTTCACCTTCTTTCAGTCTCACTAAATAAAAGCCTTTTATTTAACTTCAAAGTAATGCAGTTTACTTTTTTCTTTTAATTATTACATTCCCGTACCGTTAGGTTTATTCTTAAAACTTTTTTTTTT
>NW_027107649.1:334692-339733 GCF_000696795.3 Halyomorpha halys | reverse complement strand
ATTTTTGGACATTACTCAATTATCTGAGTTAGGTTATGATCCCCAAGAAATGTTCATTAGAATTAAAATTATAATTTTATTAATAAAAAATCTCATAATTAATATTTTTTTTTTCCTAAGCTGTTTGTTCTATATCAATTAATAAATTACCTTGTACGATTCATCTTCGTGATTCCCATATACGCCTCCATCTCCCGATTTTGTAAGTAGTTGAAGGATGTTTATCCTTCTCACCATCGTATTTCTTGGCATCCTTCCTCTACCAAGTTGTATATCTCCAATCCTCCCGTCTATCATACATCTTAGATCTCCTTTAATTCAACTCTACTCTTCATTCCCATAACACCCGTTCCTGTTTTTCAAACATACAACGGTCCACCGAAATGCAGCTATAGACAGATTCTTCCGTATCAGATCTTACTCCCTATGGAATTCTATCTGTTGCTCTAGTAACCTTCCCATCTTTAAATCCCGCTTATTCGCCCATTACCTATCCATCTAGTTCCAACAGAATTAAATTAGATGTCCCTTACTTACAATTAAAATTTATAAACAATGCATACTTCTTATTAGTACAACTCCCAGTAATATCTTTTTGTTATGTATTATATTCAATTATTAATATATTTATTTTATTTTGTGTTTAAAGATTTAAAAGTTACTTTATTATGATATATTACTTTTTACTATTTATTAGTTATTTTGTTGTTTTTTTTGTTACTCCACGGCTCTAAAACCCATCTACTATTTTCGTCTCATTATTCTAGAGGGTTGTGTCCCAGAATACATAAAGAATGTCATTATTATAACCAGTATTGTGCATATGCACAGTTGGATCGTTCTTCCATAAGTGCAATCAGGGCAGAACATCAGTTCAGGTACGATTTCTCTACACATATGGCATGCCTGTGAACGGACATTGTGACGTAAGTATACTAACCCACCTTTTGGGGGGAAAACCGATCTGTGAGCTACCATTGATACCATCGTATTTAAAAATAAATTTTCTTTAAGAAATATACTTTCAGAAGTTTCTATTCCGAAAAGAAATACTAAAATTGTTTCTCACTTTTATAAACTGAATAAAAGCTGTGTTGCGATTTTGCGGGTGATTCAACGTTGACTACCTGAAAATCCATACGAACCAGAAAGCACGCACAGAACTATGTTTATTATTATTTTTTATTAACAATCATTTCTAAACGTCAGATGATAGATTTTAAACGTAAATGAAAAATATTATAATTTGCACAAAATACATAACAAAAATACGATGAAATTGCTAATTTTAAACACAAAATAAATAATACAATAATAAAGCTGAAAAATGTTGTTCTTTGTAAGAATCTATATTTATTCCTATGAGCTTCTAAGCAACGATATAATATAATATAAAATAATAAATAAATAACAATATAATAATAATCAAACATACACTCTCTTTTAGGTCAAAACTCAATAAATTATTTCTACTGTGTACCGATAAGTACTGACGCATGCGGACGCAGCCTCAAACTACGTTCGAAAGATATCTACTAATTTTTTTTTATTTTTGCTTATTTGAAACAATATTGGCATTAAAAAATAGAATTTTTTTTCTGTTTTTTTTTTTATTCCCAACCTGATTTATGATCAGTACATAATGATGAACTGATGATTGGTGAGACATATAATTTATTTTTTTAAATTTCTTTATTGATATTTACAACTGTACATACAATACATCAAGTAAATTTGAAGAAATCATAATGGTATGGTACAAGCATGTAGAGAAACTACCCATTGGTAGCACTCTAAATCTAAAGCATATTTTTACAATATAAGGTCACGAGGCCATCCCCTTTTCAGAAGCCTCGGAGGATTGTCCGGAATAAAAGAGGAAGCTAGATTAGAAACTAATGGGTTTGAGTGGTTAGGGAGTTTATGAGGGAAGGATTGATATCAGATTCAGGCTAGATGGTTACAAATGGAACATTAAGGTCATGTGGATGATTTTATTTGTGACAAAGTAGGGAGCATTTAGGATTTTATGAAGGATTTTGGATTGTAAGGATTGGATACGAGAGGAATTCGAAGGTTTAGTGGAGCCCCAAAGCTCAACTCCGTATGTCCAGATAGGCCTTATAATTGTCATGTAAATCGGTCTTTTGTAATGAATTGGAAGTTTGGACCGTTTGTATATTAAGTGCTGTAATGGTTGAAATCGACATGCAGTTTCCTTTCTTTTCAGTCTTGTGTGAGGATTCCAGGCTAGTCGTTTGTCCAGATGTAGTCCAAGGTAGCGGATCTGTTGTACAGGGGTAAGGACAACATTATTAATGTATACTGTAGGTCAATAGGTTTACGACATAGAGTAAAGGTAATTTGATGGGATTTATTTTAATCCTCCAATTACGTTGGAGTTACACCATTCTTCGAGGGCTGTGATATGGGATTGAAGGGTTTGAGATGCAATTAAAGGGTTATTATTAACAGCGAGCACATATGTATCATCGGCATACGTGGAGAGGATAGTGTTAGGATTGGTTGGGATGTCAGCTGTATAGTCTGTGTAGAGGATGGGATCGAGGACACTACCCTGAGGAACACCAGCGGACTGAAAGAAGAAGGATGAAGAGGAACCATTGTGGTTTACTTTAAAAACTCTGTCAGTGAGAAAGGAACAGATAATGAGAAAGTATGTAAGAGGTAGGAATTTACGAAGTTTGTAAAGCAGTCCTGGATGCCAGACTCGATCAAAAGCTTCTTCTACATCGAAAAAGACTCCCGCGCAGTACATTATATATATTTTTTTTAAATGTAATGAATGCTATTGCTACAATAATTATGGTACTTACTTTATACTTGTTTTTATATTAAATAAATATATATAGTTTTAAATGTATAGTTTTAAATGTATAGTTTTAAATGTACATACTTTATTAGTTAGGATACTAAATATAAGTGCTGATGGCTTTACATTCATAAAATAATAGGAACTGATATATACTCCCAACAATGTTTTTCAAACTTATGCAACTGGGTAGAGGTGTGTAGGTTAGGTGTGAACGTACCGAAAACACTTTATCTTTGGAGAGAACTCGTCCGAACCAAACGTGTGTCAAAGTTTACACGGTCACTAAGTCAGTGCTCTCCCTCTACACCCTCCGTCCGTTCCGCTCTTACCAAAAAGGTCATTGACTCATCAAAGTTTGCCTTTGCTTGTTTGTCATTATCTCTCAATTCCACGAAAACTGAATAACGGAGGCGCGTTCTCCCTGAACATATATCGCAAATTCTTTTTCTGAATCACAATACGTTCACCAACTAATAAATTTTATGGTCACCTACCAAATTTGACTAATTGATATTATTTTCTGAATTATAATTTATATATATAGTGCCAATTTCGTACTTAACTACCTGTTTTTTTAATCCATTTTATTGATACCAAAGAGAAAAAAAACATTGTGGCAGTCTTGTGGCTGGCCTGCAGAAGTGAAATTTTCGAAAATGAAATAATTTATTAAAATTTAATCATTGTAAAAAATTTATTAATAATGATCGTAGCTTAACGCAGAAGTTTCAGAATAATAACAATAATTAGAATAGAAGTCATTTCCTAAGTCAATTCTAGCTGGAAAATATTTATGTTGTAATAGGGGAATATGAGACAACAGGAGTTCAGTTAATCGGACCAGTACTGCCGGGATTGTTAAGCTCCTCTTAGCGCATACTCTTCTATTAAACTATACAAATTTTCTTGCTAGAATTGACCAGCGTTGCCCCCCTCAACACTTCCGTTTCACAAAATAAATTTGCTCATGTATAATATTTTTTTCCTTGAGTTGTAGATTGTCGGTAAAGAAGCTCCTATTCATTATTCAATGATAGTCAATTGCTTTTAAAATAGGCAAGTGAACGTAATGAAGTGAGTGAGTGAACGTAATGAAATGAGTGAGTGAACGTAATGAACGTGTTCAAAAAAACTATTCTGTGAATGGAGTGACCGTTTGTAATTTGAATCCAGCAAATGACCTTGTCTTACACACCTCTACTACTATAAAAATAATATAAAGTAAGTCATTTTTAATTTTTGCTTGAAAAATATATTAAAAAAATATATAGTACAATTTTATTACATCATCCTAGTAAAATAGAAAGATATATTTTTTTCTTATTTTAATGTTTGTTTTTTTTTCTTAAATAAATCCATTTTTAACCTTTATTCTCTCAGTTTATTTCCATAGATAATTTTAATGAATTAAATTTATATCCCAGGGAATGTACTAAATTACATGAGTCGCATGTAGAAACCAGTATGAATTGGTTTAAGGTTATTGATTCTTTATGGTGACCCTTTATTTAAGGATTATTCAACCAACTTCAACTGAAACTTAGATTTGGTTTTATTTTTTTTTTTCAATTTTATCTATTATTCCTATAGGTGAAATCTTATGTCTAAAATACCTATTATACGGAAACGCTTTTAAATGAATTAACTAAAAATTCTATATTTTTCAATTCCAAGTGCATTGATTAAAAACTTCGTTGTTGTGATCGTACAAGGGATAGTGTTGATAAAATAGTCACTTCCAGGAAGTTCTAACATTAATATCTGTTGGGGTTTGTTTTATAGTCCAGAACAGGAATGGCATTGATTCGCCCATATTCGGTATGCTACATCTGTGCAAGATTTAATGGGCTAATCCAAGGATTCTCCAAGAACACGTATACTTCAACACTTTACATTAGTTTGAAAGCACACTTGAACCCCGTACATTAAACAACTTAAAGGTGATTAATTGCAGCTGCTAAATGTTATCGAAATGCTTATGCTTCTGCTACACGATGCTAAAAACACTTTTCAGCATTTGACGCTCAATGGTTAGACGAATCTTGTGGTTGGTTGGTTAAAAAGATGCGTAAACCCTACTGGTCATCAACACCTGTATTTTATTCTTTTATATATATATGAATAAAATACAGGTGTTGACATCTGGTAGGTTTAACTCCTTAATTTCTAAACACTCATTCAAAAGAGTAAAACTTTTTGAAGTTT
>NW_027107649.1:334009-334552 GCF_000696795.3 Halyomorpha halys | reverse complement strand
CTTCTTTTCAGGCGCCTTGGAGGATTGCCAGGAATGGAAGAGGAAGCAAGGTTAGAAACGAGTGAGTTTGGGTGGTTAGGGAGTTTATTATGGAACGAATAATATCGGGTTCGGGCTAGATCGGTTACATAAAACACTTCATTAAAATATATAAATATAAAATTGCGCTGCCCAACTTCATTGGGTTGCTAGTTCCACAGTATACTTATTTTAGTTTAATTAGACAATCTTTTTAATCTAACAACAAACTGGCCTATAAAAGTATACAATAATTATTATAAATATAAGTAGTATACAACATTAAAGCATGAATTTTTTTTTACCTTTCTCTTTTTCTCTTTTTCATGATTTTTTTTTTGCTACTTTTCCATATTTTTCCCTTTTTCTCTTTTTCCTTCCTTTCCTTCTCTTGTTTTTCCCTTTCATGTTTTGGTTTTAACCCAATGTGCCTTTAATAGAATAATGATAGAGATATGAGAAAATATAAGAAAGATACTTAAGTAACAAATACGAATAAAAAACATCAAAAAGGCACTCTTTGAA
>NW_027107649.1:332941-333462 GCF_000696795.3 Halyomorpha halys | reverse complement strand
CTCCGCTATATTCTTCCATTCCTTTCCTCATGATTTCTGACCTCTATTCAATTTTAATTAGTTTCTTTTTGCCTTTTAGTTTATTAAGAACGAATTTGCTAGTTCCACAGCATACTTATTTTAGTTTAATCAGACGATATTTTTAATCTAACAACAAACAGGCCTATAAAAGTATACAATAATTATTATAAATATAAGTAGTATACAACATTAAAGCATGAATTTTTTTTCTGCTTTTTTTTTACCTTTCTCTTTTTCATGATTTTTTTTTGCTACTTTTCCATCTTTTTCCCTTTCATGTTTTGGTTTTAACCCAATGTGCCTTTAATAGAATAATGGATAGAATATTGATAGAGATATGAGAAAATATAAGAAAGACACTTAAGTAGCAAATACGAATAAAAAAAAAATCAACAAACTATGTTAAAATTAATATTCGATAAATATATAACAAATATTAAAAATATATACAAAAATAATAAGTAATAAATAAAATAACAAACAAGATATGCAATGTATGC
>NW_027107649.1:329316-332831 GCF_000696795.3 Halyomorpha halys | reverse complement strand
GAAAAGAAAAAAATATTCCTTATTCCAGAAAAGACATGATCTTATTTAAGTATGCTTCCCCATTTCCCAAGGCCTCTGATATATTTGAAGGTATACCAAGGTATATTTATTTTTAGTCTTTTATTACATTTCTGGCATCTGGGTGGATCCTCCTTTGTAATTATGTGAAGGTATGTTAACCTTGTGTGCCGTAGTTTTAGGCGCGTCAATACAGCCTCCTCTCTGCGGTTACCGCGTTTTCGTTACCTCTAATCCCAATATCAAGTGTATAATTTTTCCATCGTCGTTAAACAATTTTATTAGTTTTAAAACACAATGAAGTCCGGGTATGAATCGTGTGGCGCTGTATCCAACTACAAGCTCCCGATGCCTGGTGCTGAACATTCCATCTAACCTTTATACGTTTATAGAATTGTGTAGCAGCGGCTTAAGGAATACCACTTGGGGAAGAGTCGAAAATTTTTCATTCCTCCATTGTCCAAAATAAATTATGGATGTGTGATCGGCCTGCAGTTAACAGTATTAGCTTTGCAAGATGTATTTTGTTCTCGCACGAACGTAGCGTTTAAGGGACGATTTGTTGTATTTTCCGATTTTATTTATTGATGGATTTTCGGAAAATGGTGTTTTATTTAAAATATGTAGTTTTTGAGTAAAAAAAAGTTACTGTATTTAGAGGGAAATGGAGTCTTGAAGCGTGGTTGTTATTTCTGTGGATAATTGATTATTCTCTTTAGTGAACTTTGAATTATTTCAAGTTTTCTATAATTGGTTAAACATGCTGAATTCCAAACGGTTGAGACATATTTGAAGTATGGTCGAATAACTAATTTAATTTATTTTGGAAGCTTAATTTGGATTTTTTATTAAAATATTGGAACATTTAATTTTATTTTTATCTGCTTTCCACTTGGTATGTTCATTTAATGTATTACCTTTAGTTTCTATACCTATTATGAAATAAAAAAGGCAATTTACTTCCACTCATTATATACACTTTATTTGAGGATGCTTAAATAATCATAAACTATATGAATTGCAAAAAAAGAAAATGTGAGCTCTGGCCTATAATAACAAACTATACACTTTATATAAACCGAAATTAACTAGGGTACTTAAAAAATAACAATAATATAACCATCATACAATCTACATTCCCAACATTTGCTCTCAGCTGCTACAAATGTAAGAGGTCTGTCTTGGGTTAAACTAAGGTTAAACACCACGTACTCTGGGAACCATCTGAAACCCTATAATCCGATCAAAGAAAAAATCGTACACTTATATATTATTCCAAAATCATATCCAACCCTAAGCCCCCTTTAAAATATCTTTATTTATCAACCAGCCGTCTGTCTTTCTCATACAGATGCCTAGAATACTTGAAACATCCTAAACTCACCCATTTCCCAAATATAATGAAGCAAAATCATTCAGAACCTTGGTCATTATCTGTCCTATCTTTTATAAATAAGTTTATCAATAATAATTGGTCATAATAAAGGCACTATCGTGTTTAAACTATTTTCAAATATGAGAAGATGGTTGGAGGGTGCGGCCAAAATATAACGCAAATAAGTTAGGTTGAAATAACCTATTTAATCGTGCCGACGTTTCGGCTAGAGTTTCTAGCATTCATCAGGGCTTAGAACAAAAAAACAAGATAACAACCAATGAATACAAAAAATAAAATATAAACAGAATGACATTAAGTAAATAATTGTACTTGGCTGTCAGATTTGCTTCGAACAGGTGCGTCTTATGTTTTATTCTCTTTTTTTTCTTATGTTTCTTTTATCCCCCTCCCTTCTTCTCTATTCTTTTCTTAATTTTCCTTACCCATGTTACTAGTTATGTTCACCATATGTTATTACTGTTATATTTTTTATTCACTTCTTTTATCTAACTTAACTTCATATTTTGTTTCTTTGTCTAATATTATGGTTACATATTTCATTAGTTACATATGTTTCCTTTCTCTCAATATTTTTTCCTTTCCATAATTTTAATTGCTAAATTATTAATAAACTAAAATATTCATATTCCTTTGCATTATATAACTTCAAATTTTTATTTTATTTCCCTAATTATGTTATTTTTACTTACCTATTCAATTACCTATATTCGTTTTATTTTCCACTTCTTTTATCACTTTAATTTTATTAATTTCATTTTGTACAATTAATTACTTTATGACATTCTGTTTATATTTTTCTATTATTTTTTTTTATTCATTGGTTGTTATCTTGTTCTTTGTTCTTAGCCCTGATGAAGGCTAGAAACTCAAGCCGAAACGTCGGCAGGATTAAATAAGTTATTTCAACTTATTTGGTTATATTTTTACCGCACCCCCCAACCTTCATCCCCTCATATAATTCATCCACGGTCAGCTATCTCTCATCATTATAAAGTTCAAATAGTTGAAAGGTGTCCTTGTGACTTGTCACAACGAATCTAATTATTTTGTGTTAGTCGCTTGTGTGAAAATGGTTTCAACACTCAGTAAAAATAATAAAGTTATCTTACTGAATTCAATTTACAAAAAATTGAATTGATCACTATAGGACAAGGATTTTGGAATGCCATGGAAGAACATATTTGACCTTAATTAACATCTTCAACATATTTCCATATCCATTGAAAGAATACAATTATTGCCTCCGCTATATTCTTCCATTCCTTTCCTCATGATTTCTGACCTCTATTCAATTTTAATTAGTTTCTTTTTGCCTTTTAGTTTATTAAGAACGAATCAGACCGTTGTTTTAAGATGAAAAATAACAGTTTGATCCTACAAGCTCTGCATAAAGTTAATACTTTCAAAATCAGCTAAAGGTGAACTTTACAAGTATATACATATGACATTTAAAGTCCAAGCCTTAAAGATTGCGAATGAACAAAATTTATAATGTTTACGGGATAGACAAGTCTTGTTCACCAAAGCGTCAACTTTGTAGTTCCTGATATTTTGCAGTTTCGATAAAAAATAGAGCATCAATTATCCATATTTCAGAACTTCACTTTTGTTTCATTTTAATTATTCATAAGCACATGATTTTTCTGAGGCTTGAGGTATGTGGTACCAATGATATCCTATTATCATTAATTTTTAAGAAATTCAGAAAAGTCTGTTTCTAGGTTTATATGAATGGGTATTTCTAGAGAATGTGCAAAGACTCGATTCACACACCCCTTTTTATTGAGTTTTAGAAATTTCGAACCTCATCCAGTTCCTCTCCAATGTACCTAACCTCGGAATTTCCCATAAAAAGAAATATTTTCCATGAAGGACTCTTATAGAAAATCATATTTTAAAACTATTGTATATTGGTGATTTTTCCGACCCAAGGTGTCCTTGGGATGCAAACCGCAAACCGCAAAATATAGCTTACGGGTTGTGACGAATGCGTATAAACGGCGCTGAAGATCGAAAAATTATGGAATCGGCCGGCTGAGGAGACTTAAATGCCCGTCTTTATTATGAATCCGGTCATTCTTACATATAAATAAAATAA
>NW_027107649.1:317701-329266 GCF_000696795.3 Halyomorpha halys | reverse complement strand
AGCCATACATAGCGACCTTTAATGTTCCAAATGTAACCGATCTAGTCCGAACCAGATACCATTCTTTCCATTATAAACTCCTTAACCACCTAAACCCACTAGTTTCTAACCTTGCTTCCTCTTTCATTCCTGACAATCCTCCAAGGCATCTCAAAATAAGATGGCCATTAGACCTGCTAATGTAAATAACAACAATATTTATTTTATCATAGCTATATGTATTTATATAATATATAAATTTATATGATGAAATAAAAAAGCGCAATTGAAAATCAGAATAATAAGAAGAATATAAAATCATGAAATTTTAAAAAGTTTTTCACAAAATATTTTATTACACAATCAATTAATTAGCCTATGCGTATACAATTATGAAACTTATTAATAGATGTTATAAAAACTTGCGGCTATTTAGAAGTATAAATGCACCCATATGAATTTTACCCTCTACAGTCATGTTGATGAGTGTGGTTTCTCCTATCAAACAATATAATACAAGTGCCGGGAAGAAAAACCGCAGTTATTTCACCCCAATTTTTTATTACTTTAATGAAAACTAAGTACAATTACTAGCCAAAACTGATGAGTCTGCCAAGTATAGGTAGGGAGAATAAAAAATGGCGGCTGTTTCAAAACCATAAAACATTATTTTTTCATTCGGAGCTCTATATCTTAAAAACTACCAACAACACTAGAAAACCTAAGAGAACATTATTTAAATTAGAATAAATTTTCTGAAATATGAGCCCTAATAGAGCTATTTAAGTCCAAAAGTTCTCGAGATATAGCTTTTTAAAAAGCAACATTTCTTAAAAATCTATTGAAAGATTAGTAGTTAGTTAATTTATTTTGATAAATCTATATCTCAGGAACTATGTGACGTACATATGTGTATTAGTACTCAAATTAAAGCTAGTTCAATGTACTATAAATTAGTTTATGACCTTTACTTTCGTAGGAATACTAGTTTTCATGATATTTCCTAAAATAAATGGATTTATAGTTTTTTGGAGAATAAGTTTGAGATTTGAAAAACATTATTTCAGAAACCATTGGACGTACGGATGTCTGTCAGCACACAAATTAAAGCTAGTTAAGTTTATTTTCAAATAGTTTATAACGTTTATCTTTGTAGGAGTTGAAGTTTTTATGATATTTGACAAAATAAATTCATAAACTGTTAATATCTTGTTTTTCGTATAAAATGTTTGATTTTAAAAAAATATATCTCTAGATCTATAAGACGCGCATATGTCTGCCAACACTGAAAATAAAGGAAATTTAACTTACTATAAAGTAGTTTATTACACTTATCTTCGTATGGATAGTAGTTTTTATGATATTCGCATATGAATATAAATTTGGTAAATAAAAATTTGTCCGAACAACTATAAATCAATTTATTTTAGCATATTTCATGAAAACTACTACTTCTACGTAAATAAACGTTATAAACTACTGTATATTCCATTAAACTATCTTTAATTTGAGTGGTAACAGACATCTGTTCGTCAAATGGTTTATAGATTTATAGGTTTCGTCAAATAGATTTTTAAAAATAAATTCAGTAACTACTGAACATTATTATGAAGTATTGCTTTTTAAAAAGCTATATCTCGAGAACTATTGAACGTAAATAGCTCTATTAGGGCTTACAGTTTAGCAAATTTACTCTACTTTAAATGATGTTCTCTTAAATTTTCTCTTGTTATTGGTAGTTTTAAAGATATAGAGCTACGAATGAAAAATGAATTATTTTTAACGTTTTTAAAAAGCCACCATTTTTATTCCCCCTACGTATACTTGGCAGACTCATGAATTTTGACTAGTAACTATACATAGTTTTCATTAAAGTAATCAAAAATTGGGGTGAAATAACTGACTTTTTTCTACTCTTGGCTTCTTGTACTAATATTTGTGAGCTGTTTGTTATTTTGTATTAAACTACTAAACAAAAAATATTTAGGTCAAGTCAATACCAACAAAAGTTAGCATACGAATTGTAGTTTTTCAAAAGTAGGTTTGTTTCTTGAAGTATTTTCTAAATTTCTATGGCCACTTCCAATTTAATACTGGAAAAAAATTCGTTTTTGCACAATTTTGATACACTTGAAAAAATGAGCTTTATTGACCCCTGTCATAAGACCAATTTTCCATAAAAGTGTACATATTAGAGCAATTTTTTTGTATGTTTCATTGACGTACTGAGGAACCACTTAAGCTTAATAGGGAGGTGTAATCAACATAAGGTGAGAACAATAATGAAATCAACAACTATAAATCAGAATAACATTTTATTTATAGGAAAAATGATTTTAAGGCTGAATAAATTAAATTTATATTTTTACATTGAAAATATTATCAAAATTACAAATATATATATATGTAAAATTTTTATAAATAATTACATTATAAATCATTTATTAAATGCCTCAACTATGAAACTGTGATGTAAAATAGAATTTACGGGTTTATTCCTTATTTTTGTTCGGTTTTGGGCGCAAATAATCAAAAAGCTTAAAAAATTGTTTGCAGTTATTGGAGATTTACGCCTCTCTTATACCTCCTACATATCATCGTTTTTTAAACTAGATTTTCTAGGCAAATCTTTCATTGAAAACGACTTTCCGTAGGATATTCCAGAGTTAACTGTACTATAGAAGAAATGGAACAGGTTACGTTGTCAATTTCACTGCTATTTAATGAAGTTTATTAATAACTAATATCTTATACCATAAGGAGCATACCATAACTAAGTCCAGCCTAGTTTCATTTAGAAATTCTCAAAACATTCGAAGAAAATTAGGATGTATTTACAAAAAAACAATACGATGAATGCAACCCTCAATAAATGTTCATGGTATTTACGTTTTAAATTTAAACATATGAGTTTAATAAGGCCAATCTGGACGGAGTTGAGCTTTGGGCTCTACTAAACCTTTGAATTCCTCTCATATGCAGTCCTTACAATTCAAAATACTCTCTAAAACTCTCAATGTTCCTTACTTTGTCACAAATAAAGCCATACATAGCGACCTTTAATGTTCCAAATGTAACCGATCTAGTCCGAACCAGATACCATTCTTTCCATTATAAACTCCTTAACCACCTAAACACACTAGTTTCTAACCTTGCTTCCTCTTTCATTCCTGACAATCCTCCAAGGCATCTCAAAATAAGATGGCCACTAGACCTGCTAATGTAAAAACGTCATTAGAGTGCTACCAATGGGTAGTTTCCCTACACACCTGTATCACTTCTTTATAAACTAAAATCAAATTTACTGAATATATATATAAATGTACAGTTGTAAATTGTAATAAAGATAACTTTTTATTTAGTTATTTAATGTAATTTACAACTGTTCAAAATAATAAATACAATAAGTAAGATCATCAGGGATTGTTAAGGATGTTGATTAAGAACTAATGTGTTAGGATGGATAAGGAGTATGGAATGAAAAGACGCATATTTGTTTTGGGCCGAATCTGCAACGAATCGGATGTTAAGGCCTTTGTTGAGCTTATTTGTGACGTAATAAGGAGCATCAAGGATTTTACGTAGGATTTTGGATTGTAAGGATTGGATGCGGGAGGCATTTGATGGTTTGGTAGAGCCCCAGACCTCAATTCCATATGTCCAAATCGGTCTGATTATCATTGTGTATAATAATTTTTTGTAGTGAATGGGAAGTTTAGAGCTTTTGTCAAGTAGGTGTTGTAGCAATCGAAATCTACGAGCAGTTTTTTGTCTTTTCAGTCTTGTATGTGGATTCCAAGTAAGTCTCTTGTCAAAAAAAAAAAATTAAACATACAGTGCAACAATAACGAGTGACTCATGTAATGTACTGATAAAATACATTATTGTTGTCAAGTTTCTCTTCTGAATTTGTTATTCGCAGTCGTTTCTGGAATGTTTTAAGAATTGCGATTGAAGATTTCTTCGCGAATTATGTTTCCCCTGTCCTTTCCTTGAAGTGAAGACTTATGTAGATGACTCCAGTAAGTATGAGAACATTCAATCTGCAGTAAACAACGGATGCAACATAAATTTATTAAAGACAAAAATACGACCCCGAAATGACAATAACAAAGGAGGGCGGGAGGGACCATGAATGGGCTGAACCAAGGTCCTTGTACAGTTGCTAAGAAAGGGGACAGTGACGTCACCTTCAACCGGACGAGCCTTATTTGGCCCTCGACCAAGGACTTGCAGGTGAGCTGCCTCTTCACTATGTCACAGTTTGTTATTGTCTCTCTCCAGAACCACTTGCCAACATCTACCATGCCTATTAGTACGTGTTTATGTTTTCATATTTTCTACGATAAAAATGTGCTTAATGTAACTTTAGCAGGTAGTATGATGAAAGAAAATACCATCTCATAATTAGGTGACTTAATGAAACTGTGCTCTCAACTCGTTCGTATTTCTAAGTTGCTAAATTTATAAGTAAGAATAAATTTGAAATATTTTTATTCGCAAGATAGGGTGTAATACAGATTTATTAGTTCAATATTTTTTTTCTTCACCATAAATTTTTTTTTTTATTTATTTATTGATATTTACAACTGTATAAAAAATACAACAAATAAATTTGATCATAATGACATAATGATATGATACAGCATGTAGAGAAACTACTCAGTAGTAGAACTCCCATAAATATAATATATTTTTTAAATGTTAAATACGCATGCGCGGTCATATAAACATCAGTGGGTATTGAGGTCTGGGTCGAAATCTTGAATGAATGAATGAATGAAGTCCTTTCGTCTCATAAGTAGGGGGGAGGATAGGTTACGAATAAAAACATTTTTTTTTATTTATCAAATTTTAAAGGTTTATTAATTTTGCATTAAATTTAATACTATAAATTATCAACGATACGACGCAGGCACGGTGGTTCTCGACTGACTGAATCACGACTTAATCGAAGCTGAATGGCTTACATCACTCAACTTCCGAGGCATTTCTCTACATTATATTTGTCCTATAATCTCTAATATTTAAATTTTTGTTTCTTCCTCTTTTCATAACAAAATTATTATTTCTAATAATTTTTATTCTTTTATTTAATATTGGTTTACATAAATTCTTTCCCTGAACATCAGTCAGTCATTTATTTTTTGCGTAAGGATCTCTCTGATGATTGATATACTAAAAATGTTATATCATTTGTAAAATCTAGAGATGCCTGATATTGCTTAGTGACTCTATTCTCTGAAGTCTGGTATCTTCAATGTCAAGTCGACAGATTCGCAGCTCTTCCGTAAAAAGATTGAAAATAGCTGGATTGTTGTTCTCCAATGGTTTCAAATCGGTCACTCCATTTCATTATTGGTGATTCCTCCATTTATTATTCCAAAACCTGAAAGTGATTAAATACACATTGTTTTGATTGCTATCATTCATATGATCTCAATTTTTCAAACATGGCCAGATGAGGTACTCGATATTTTTAATTTTTAATACGTGTTGTGATAATTTTTTTTGGTCTAATTACAAAACAATGATATTCAAAATTAATTATTTTCATCATCATACCTTTAAATCTTTTCCAATAAGTTTTTCTAAAGTTTTTTTCTAGGGTTTATATATTATAGGGTTCTAGGTTATTACAGACTTGCGTTGATCACCTTTCCTTGGTTTTCACTCGTATCTATAATTGCCCCTACGTGCAGGAAGCATTGATGTCATGGGGCATTTAAATGGCTTTTACAATTTACATCTTATATTTTTACCTTTTGTCACTTCTAATTGATCTTAGTAACGCTTCATATCCTGAAATACAAATATACATTTATGTCCCATGAAGAAATAAATGTCTATAAAATAAAGTCATAAAGAGGGAAGACAAAAACAGGTTGGGAGAACGTGATAACTGAACGGCTCTAAATGAAGAATAATTATAGTTTCTTATTGTTTACTTCCTATTTCACTATTTCCTTTAGCATTATATAGTCGAGTAGTTACGTAAATTATTTCCAATTTAAATATTTGATTACTGCTACTTTCTTGTTACGTGTTCTCATGGTTAATTGAAAGTTGAGATTCGCTAACAGGCGTTAATCGAGAGGTTTATCTTAGCGGTGCAATTATTACTTCAGTTAATAGAACAAAATCCTCTTTAACATCTGGCATATTTTCTACATCTTATATATATATATTTTAATTTTACCTTATTTTTTTGCAATTTAATTTAATTGCGACATATATGGTTATTCATAAACATTCAGGAACTTTAACAACTCAGTGATACATCAACATGTAAACTCCAACAAAATTATGTATGTATGTTTCTTATTATTGATCGTTTAGTATTTCTTAAACCTATTGTTAACAAAGAAGTGCTTCCTTGAATTTGATCGTTCAGTGGATCAGTGTTTTTGTCTATGATGCAATTAATAAGTTATGAAAAAGATCTTTAAATTTCTTGAACTTTTTTTTTCTTTTTTTAACTACCTGAACCATTAATATAGAATTTTTTTTTTGCTCTCTTCAGATTTGTCAGATATTTAAAACCTGATTGATATCTGGTGCATTTGTGATGAGAATATGTAGCACTGTCCATAACTGCTCCTAAATTAGCTATGCCTGACTAATTCGAATTTATAAACGTGTATATACTTTCAGCCATCCCAAATCAAATCATTGCCACCATTTACAAACACTTAGTTGAAGTTTGCTTTCAGATCTAGTTCCAGCTAAATCAAATCAAGTACCACATTCTCTAATTCTTGATTTTTTGTTAGGAATTTCGTTAGAAAAATTTCTTTAGACTTTTTAAAAAGTTTATAGCTAAGACAAGAAGCAATACTGAGTTCAAAATACACCACGTGATATATAAACAATTAGTGGAATCAACAAGGATTATTTTAGTTGAATTATTCTGATGACCTAGATATTTTATATATTTTTTTTTTATTTAATGCTTCTAATTCACTTTACTAATAGGTTTCTGTGATAAGGCGAGTCAATAAAAAAGTGACGGATCTTAAACTTTTAACTGAAACCTTTTTATCTAAAAACAAAAACATTTTTGTTCAGAAGTTATAGCAAAATTTTTTTTTTTAACTTGAACCACCATGGGTTGTATCAACGTACCTTATCATCCATCTCTACGAGCAACTTGGAATAGGAACAGGAAGAAGTCGATTTCTGGTTGTGAATAGTTTCATTCATGGGACGTAAGGCAATTTCAACACATTAACTTATAAAGTGAACTTAAAAGCGTTATGTAATTGTATGTGTTATATTTATTCTAGTTAGTTATTTATTGTTAATATTATTTTCCTTACTCTATTTTGTTTTACTTGTTGATATAAATTTTATTTGTATGCTTTATAAGTTAATTTTAATCTTGTACTGATCAAATTTTTATATGCATTTTTATCATATTGTATATGGTGATAAATTTTTACGGTCATTTTTGTAATTAAATTATTAAATAAGCTAACTAGATTCGATTCCATTGATATCCGGATTTGTTATATGAGCAAATTATGTTCTTTCAATAAATATCTTAATAATCAACCATTATACTTACAATATATTTCTATTTAATTACTGAGTTATCAATTAGTTATAAGATTAGTGGAGTATAATTAGTATTTGGAATTTTTAACACTTCGGGGTTTCATAAAAGTATTTTTTTTACACGATAATGCAACTTTGTCGAAAATGAGCTGTCTTGTTTAAAGCTCGATATCTCACGTACAGACGTTTAGCTCACACATTTAACTTGGTTAAATGCATTTTAAAGAAGTTAATAAAAATCATCTTCGTATGAATAGCAATTTCCATTACATTAGCCAAAATAAAGAGATAAGAAAAAAGGTAATTTCTCTTATTTCTAAAAAAAAATACTCGTTTGTTTCTCGTAAAAAGCATTCATTTAATATAAAAACCTCTATTGTTTATACAGCTCAAATTGTACGTTTCTTCTTGAATAAAATTACTCTGGTGGTTTATCCAGGTAAGAAATTTAGAGAGTATTATGGCTGACTGTTTGGGAAGATCCATGATCATTATCTCTGCCCCTATGCATACCAAATTACGAATGCTCGGTTGTCGGCACGCAGGTCTGATTTAGGATATGATAATTTTTCTTCTTTTTTTTTTTTCGGAAATCATATTTTATCTAAGAAATCTTCACATTCAACACCTTTAGACTTGAGTCTTGAGTATTCTGAAGGTGTGAATTTAAACAAATATGGTATTTTATTAATAACAATTATCAATAAAACAAGTTGATACTGGTCCTGAATTATGATATATGATTTTATTAACTGTTTTAATGTTTAATCAGAAAAATAGTGTATTTACAAGGAACTGAAAGATATAAATTCACTTAAGTAAATTTTATTCAGTTGACAAACACTAAATAGACTCTTGATGGTATCTGCTCGCTCTTAATTACATTTTTATTTAATTTTAAGATTATTTTTTCATTATTGAAGTTTAGTTATTAATTAAAAACTAAATTAGTTGTAATATCAAGGAGTCAAAAGGAAACAACAAAGTTTGGAAAAAGGTTCTATTGAACTAATATGAAATTGGTGAATGAACACAACCTTCCTTATTTAAATAAAATAGATTATTTCTCAGACAACAACTTTCGGGGTTATCCCCCATCTTCAGGTTGCTAGAAAACAAATTCAACAAAACTTAACAAAAGCTTACAACTTCATAAAGTTTAATGAATAATGTGATATAGTGGTAATGTTGTAAGCATATGTTAAGTTTTGTTGAATTTGTTTTCTAGCAACCTGAAGATGGGGGATAACCCCCAAACTTCATTGTCTGTGAAATAAACTAGTATATTTAAATAAGGAAGGTTGTGTTCATTCACCAATTTCATATTAGTTTCTAGAAACTCTTCCAGTAGAAGATCATTAATTTAAGGTTCTATTGAAATCTACATGCCATTTTCTATTACTAATATATTTTTTCCAGCCCACTTTGTATATATCATGAAAAAAGCAATATTTCAGAAAGATATATACTATTTATTCTAGAGTTACAATGGAGTATAGGCTTATCTAAATTTTTATATTTGGTTTAGTCTAAATTTAATGAAACAATTTATTCTACATTTCATCTAAATAAAAAAAAAATCTTTTAGTTGGTAGCTTCAGAAAGATTAAATGAATAAGATTGAGAGTATTTTTTTAAGTTACTGAGATATAAATAATAATTTTAAGTTATTATTACAAAACAATAATTTCATTTTCTGAGATCTACTGTGTGAAAGGAATGTATTATACAGATTATAAGCATAGAAAGTCTGGTATTTTTTTTATATAAACAAGATAAGTTTTAAAAGTGTGTCATTATTATTTTTTTAACTTAAATCAAATTCATAGAGAACTTGATATTTTATTCATAAAATTATGCTCCTGTCAGTATTCGTGCGTTTAATATAACAACCTGTTTCAGTCTCATTTTTACAATTGTTTCAGAAATGCAAAGATATGCCCGGTGTCCAAAGGTCCCATTCCTTGAGGACTGACTACAGCCCTGTCAATCTCAGGCCAAAGGTTTCTTTTAATAAAGCCGTGCACATCAAACGAATAAGTAAGTACAATAAATATTTTATTAATACGATAATTTAAAAAGGTGTTATCAAAAGGCTGCCCTTATTTTTCCGGTATCTTGTGTTCCAAGTAATTTATAACTTGTGCAAATTATTTTTTGGATTTTAAATCACAATATCTTGGTTAAATACATGCATAAACACACATACACTCACTCACACACTGTAATACGCATATATATAACTAAATAATTTGAAGTTTTGAAGGTTATCTCCCATTTTAGTAAAAAATTAAATGAATTAATACATTTTGTTCCAAAGTAATTATTCAGGACTCAGAGGAAAACTAATGCTGAGGAAGATTAAATGATCAATAAATTTCTGAAAAAAAAAAAATTAATAAAAAGCTTCAATTACTGAGTATTAAGATGCTTATTATTGATATAATATCTGTCGACTAGCTGAAAAGAATATGCAATATCCTTTTAGCGTTCATCAAAGTGAAGTAAATTTGTTTAGTGCTGATTAGATTACTTCTAGTGAAACTCAAAACCAGAGTTCAACCTACCCTTTAGCTGGGTACTAATGAGTTGTACTCATTAGAGGGCAGTAGTTTCCTGTAAAAAGAGCATTTCATGTAATTCTTAAATTTAAGTCTAACCAAAAATATAATAATAAATTTTAAAAGTTACTAATGAAAATGAAAAAAAATTAAATTATATTTATGGAATGCCTGATACTTAACCTTGAAATGGTCGCTAGGCAATCTTTCTCCCTATTGGTCACATGTGAATAAGAGTTTTCACAGTGTGAAATTTTGTAAGAGAAAGCACTTATTTTCAATCTATTACTCATTTCACAACATTTAAAATTAAAGGACTAAGAGTTTATTGAACACCTGCTACCAAGCTTAGTGCAGGGATGTTGTGATGGATTAAAATACTATTTTTTTTTTAAATAAAAGTTTAAGTATTGATTATTATTGGAATTTGTTTCATCAAATCCACTCTCAATCTTAATATATTTTTAAATAGTTAGTTCAGTCTAGTATTTTTATTTAGTTAAAATAATTTTTAATTAAAAAGGCATTTGTCCCAAAAGGTTTTTTTTTTTACTCTGATAAAAAATTTGATCAGAAGATAATAGCTAAGAATGGCCTGTCTCACAAGTAAACACCATGTATTTAAGGCAAATTGAATTATACTTCCAGTGTTTGATTTAACAAAACTTGTGAAAGGAAATCTCCCTGTTTACATTAAAAAATGAGAATTGAGAAGTTTGTTCTTATGAAATAAATATTGTTTATTTAAGGTAGAAAAGAAAGACTGCCTCAAGTACCTGAAGACGAAGACAGTCCTGTTTATTCTGAGAAACTTCCCATGGCTGCAAATGGTGTCAAAGGTCCTTCAAAATTTTCAACCCTCCCATCAAGAAGTGCAAGAAATGGTAGGTTATTTTTTCATACTTTTCTATAACAACTGTAGTATACCATTGTTTTATGGGCTAACCTCCTCTTCTTTTTTCATCAGGAATAACTAATAGTATTTTTCTTATCTCTGATTTTTATTTTAATAATAGTGTATTATACCTTTTTATAGCTTATATTTTGTTTAATTATATTTCTATCACTTAGTAATCAATTTTCAAAGGTACAATCCTGTTGATTTAAATTAAAGCCAAATGAGTCAGATATTATTTTTTATTTATTTGTTTTTTTACTGTTTATTATATGAAAGCTCTAATTAATGACTTTCTTAATTTAGTGCTTCAACATCTAAATAAATTTAACTTGTAATATTTCCAACCTTACATAACTAATTACTAAGTTTTTCAATTAAATTTGTTAATGTCCGTGTTTCACAAGCTTTATGCTGGTAAAACAATTACGACAGTCTTACTGGCACATTATACACACTGGTATATTTTTTTCTAATAAAGGTTGAATTACAGATATAGCTATTACATGATCTTTTATTCTGAATCTTAGCGAGAATAAAAGATTTTTTTTAAACTTTGTTAAAAAAAAAATA
>NW_027107649.1:313875-317651 GCF_000696795.3 Halyomorpha halys | reverse complement strand
ATTGTTTTACACCTTCATTATTTAAATTAAATATTAGTTATTTTATTAAACCAGTTTTTCACTTTGTAATTACAGGTGTAAAAAAAACTGAGGCCCCACCAGCATCTGAACGTCTGTCAAGGATGATTCGTCATGATGTTAAGCCAGAGGAACCACCTAAGGTAGAACGTCCAAAAAAGAAAACACTTGGAGAGCGAATGAAAGGGATATTTGGAAAGAAGAAAACAGAAGAAGATGAGCTTAAATCAAGATATACTGAATTTAAGGGACGAAACAGTTCATCTGATGCTACAGACAATGTAAGTTCATATTTATTTGATTAATGTCAAAAATTCTCAATATGATATAATGTAGTAGGAAGTTTTCAGATAATTCCTAATTTTGTTAGATGTTCATGAATGTAGTTGTATCCAATATGAAGCTTTCAGAATAAGTGAGCTCTAAGCATGTTGTGCCCTGTTCGTAAGTAGAAAATGAAGACCTACTCTAGTTGATTGAGTTTGTGGATGGTATCTCTAGGCCCATGATGTGAGTGGCTCCTAATTCATTATAGCCTTGGGCAGCTTTATGAAGGTATCTTTTCTTCTTCGAGGCTGAGGGCACAGTAGAACTGCAGACTCAAGGCAAGCTTCTTGGCAAGCTCAATTCCAGCAAGGCTACAGTGTCCAAGAATGCATTGCAGAATGAATTCCTTGCCCATGCCATCAATCTTTCAAGTTCCTTCTCAAATTTTCTCAGATCTGTGCTCCATTTCAACTTGAGGGATAGCAACACTGGTGCTACATCAGTAAAAAACTGCAATTTTTGAGTTTTTAATGTTTCATAGATTTGATTTTTTTTTTCAAAGAAGTAAAACTAGTGTGAGCAGCATTTTCAATAATGTTTTCCAAAGGAATTTCTAAATGGATAACAGGCCTATCATTTGTGGCTGATCCATCAGTATATATTTGAGTCCACTAGTGTTTATATGGTGAAGGGACAGATATTTCATATGTTCCTCAGGTTTGTTTTCATTCTTTTTGACAATAGAGATGGTTAGAACTATTTTTGGTTTGGGAGATCCAAGCCAGGAAGGGTTGTCTTCTACCACTGTTGATCATTCAATGGACACCTGCCTTTTGTGGATTTCAGAAGCCAACTTTGAAGTCATGCTGTGAATGCTTTGTTATTTTATTTGGCTAATATTTCTATCTGGCACCCGTTTTCATAATAGATGTTTTGGTACAGATTTGACTTTTGCAATCTTTGTGTAGGAGTTTTATATCACTCCTATATATCATATGTATTCTAATAAGGGAAGTTCTGTACAGGCCTCAATTTTGCCAATTAATGGGGACTTAATTGCCTTTGGCATAATCCTTAGTCCCTGATTTTGCATTGTTGAAACTTTTCAGAGGTTCAAGGCAGCAGCAGTCTCCCAGATGGTAATTCTTTACTCCAAGGTGGGCCTAATAATAAGCCAGTGTACAATAACTTCAATGTTCTCTGGTCCAGGTTCGACCCAGCTATTTGTGTACCCATTCGACCCCAACTGCAATTGTCTGCTCCTGTTTTTGAAAACCATCCTATTATTCTTGAGCTATGTAGGCGACTTGATCCTTGATGACTTGATGTGGAAGAAGCCTTCCTGTTCAAGAATTATGAATTCATTTTTTTCAAGTAGCCAGACGAACTGGTTGTTCATGAATCTTTCTAAAAGCTTCTCCATGGAACTGAGAATGGCAATGGAACAGAAGCTTTTGGGTCAATCTGATTGTTTGAATTCTTTTTGTAGTGGAATAATTACTCCTACCATCCAGTTCTTGGTTACTTTTCCTATCTTCCAGGCAGTGTTCAAGAGCTTGAGAAGATGCTTCATGGGTTGGAGCCCTAGGTTGATGAGAAACTCATTCAGGATACCATCACCTCCAGGAGCACTGTTCAGTTTCAGGCAGCCGATGGTGTTATTGAGTTCCTGGATAGTGAAGAGATGGTCCAGCTCCTCTTTCTTAGACCTTGCACCCCTTAATTTTTCTTTGACTTCCTTCTTCATCTGTTTTTTTCTTGCAGGGCTTATATTAATAGTTCCCCTCTGGCATATATGATCTTCGAAGATCATATATACTGCAGCTTTCCTGAGATAAGGTTTCCATTTTTTCCACAACTTTTCTGTGTTTCTATTCAAGTAATTCTTTAAACTAGACATTAATATTTAACTTAAATTATTATCTTCACCATACTAAAATTAGACAAATGACAATTGACCCAGGTATTTTGGTTGCCATTTTTTTTCCCCCTCCTGCCTATTCATTTCTGACATACAGAGAGGGGGAGGGTGGGAAGGGAGGTCATCTACAGGATACCATCTTATTCTAACCATGGTGGGGAGTCAAGTTTTCATTTCGTAGGACCACTAAAAAAAAAAGTATACCTCCCAGACTGGATTTGAACTGGTGCTGCAGCAGTAATGAGGTTGCTAAGGTAGGCCTTTGATCCCTTGGCTACAGTCTGGATGCATTCATCCTTTTTTTTATGACCTTTTTTGTCATTCCTGACATATGGGAGTGGGATTTATGGATTTGTGTTAGAGAACATATGGATCCATGCATTTGTGCTTATTATGAGTTTAGAGCTCCCAACAGATAAACATTTGTGATCTCTGTATTCTAATTAATTAAAAAATCCTCCCAAGCTTCAGAATCAGTTATTAACTCTAGTTCAAGATTGTATATTTTAGAATTCTATTGATTTGTTATGAATTAATTGTTTCGAATCTCATCATTTAAATTTAATGCAATCAATAAATTAAGTAGTATACTTTTTACTTAACATAGCACAAATGTACATTGAAAAATATTATATGCCTGAGTAATTAAATTAACAAATATCTGATAAAAGTAATAGAACAAAACATGAATTTATAGCTTACCAAATGTCATTTCTAATATAATTAGCCAATATTTATGTTTCCTTTCATTTTGTTTCTTTTTGTAATAAACATAGTTTAAACTAGAGGTAATAGTCAACATATGTCCAACATTAATCCTGTATGCCTCTCTGGAACACACAATTATTTGTAATTGATTCTCTCTTATTAATATATTTTCACTTTTCATTGATAGATTTAACATTTTTGTTTATCATTTCTTTTGTATTTTTCAATTGCTATGTTTAGCAATAGAAAGCTTAAGAGAACTGACACTACTAGCCAAGAAACTAGCATTCTGCTGAAACCACTTTCTTTTTCTTTCTTTTTTTTTTACCATTATATCTTAAACGGTAGTATAAGTATAAAACTAAGGAAGTAAAGTACAATTTCATTAGTTGGTCTGATGTTAAACTTGCAGCTTCATTTTGAAGTCATTTGTTTCCCTTAATTTTATTTGTATAAAGTTCTACATAAATATATTAAACCTATACCACTACAACCCATGAAAGCCCAAGGGTACAGTATCTTGTAAGGAAGTATTGTTATTAGACCAACTGTTGTGCAAGGAGGTGATTTGGTCAGAATCACATTCGACTGCCAGATTTTTATCCAATTATAGCTACCCACTTCATGAGGCTGGTTAAACTCCGGAGATCTCCCAAACCCACAGGGCTGATACACAGCTATAATAAAACTGAAAATAACTATCTGCCACAGCTGGATTCAAACTCAGGTCCTTGGAGTTAGTAGAACAGTGCCTTATCACTGAGCTACCTGCTCACACACACACATTCACGTGCACACGAGAATGATATTTACAGTAAAATAAAAAAAACTGTTTAAACCTGTACATATTACTTTTCTCCTA
>NW_027107649.1:309581-313745 GCF_000696795.3 Halyomorpha halys | reverse complement strand
TATATTGTAAGTAGTGTAAAAATTAATATGTATTAGTTTAAACAGTTATTTTAATTTAAATTTTATTAAAATTGTTGTTAATATCCTTCTTTTTGTTATCCATCAAAAAATTAATCACAGTTCCAAAATATTAAGGAACTTATAAAAATTAATAAATTAAAGATCTGAAAAATTTAATTATTGTAAGTTTCACAAGGAAGGAAGGGTCACAAGGGGTTAACCCAGGAGATGTGTAGCCCTGAGGATTTTGCTCATATTGGGAAATAAACATTTATATTTTCCTAGTATTTCATCTGTTTTATTTATACTTTTTTCTACCTTCTGTGACCCTTTACTGTTGTTATTGCCGCTTGTTTATGATACTCCCTCTTTTACCTCCCCACCAATATTCAATTTAGTTTAGCTCTAGAATCCTCACAATGGTAAAACTGAATGTTTTTCTCACCAGTACACACAAAGCTTAACAACTTTTTTTTTAACTGGAGCATTTTGCTCATCTGGATACCTGTTTTTTTTTTTTTAATCATGAGCCAAAAAGATCTTAGATCTTCTGCGAAATCTTGATTCTTCAGCCTCTGATGGAAGAGCTACAATTTACAATTTCAATTTCAAATTGCATTGAAAGTAGTCATAAAGATTTTGTCATCATCGCATCCAAATAAATAAAAAAATAGTACTAATCATCTACCATGAGATGAATGAGATGCTCATAGTCCTTTTTTACAGGAGGCTGAAAACTATTCAGGAAAGAGAAGAGGCAGTGCTCCTGAGACAAGAACTTCCTGGTTCAGATCTCTTGAACGATTGAAAAAGGTAATTTTAAAATGTAGTATCCTACTCCATGGGAGATCAGTTCATAAATAATGTTTCTAATTTGGTGAGGATGGGTTAGGTTAAAAACATAATGAATAACATATTCCTACTTAATAGTATTAAGAGTGCTATAAAAAATACGGGAAATAGCATTAAAAAAAATCTAAACTGTTATTGATACACATCAATAAATAAAACAGGCAACTTTTTATATTCATTAATTATAAGAAAATCATGATAGTGGAGACTTCATTGTAGACGTAATTCAAGGAAAAGTTGGTTGGGAGAGACATAGAATATTAGTGAACTTATTTTTAATGGGTGTTGAAGTTTCGGGTTAAATTGGAAGTCATCTTCAGTGCTAAGCAAAACAATATACAACAAGAAAGTGTAGAAGCAACTAAGAACAAATATTGAACAAGGCTTCAGTAGCTATCCATAGTTAACTATTGAATATCTCTAAAAGCTTGAAATACTAAATAAATAAATTAAAACTTCAGAATCAAAACAAATTTGCCTTCTGCTCATTTCACACATATTATAAATAATTAAAATCAATCCTGGATATTAATTAAATAAAAAAAAATTAAGAATCACTTGTTAATTTTTTTTTAATTTTTAAGATGTAAAATAAGTTACACAAACTGAAATGGCTCTTAAAATTTATACTAGTTACTTGCGACTGGCCATAATTTTTACACCGCCTTTTACAAAATAATTAATAATGATACAATCACCTAAACAAGTACAATTTTAAGAAATTTTTAATAAAGCAACTACTGAAAATTTCAAAGGTGTAAGTTTATACTGGCCCTCAAAATAGCCTTTGGAAAATATTACAGAGGTCTCATACAGATCATTAAATATTATAATTGGGTTGTAATTATAATAAAAGAAGAATAAGATAAAGAGGATATTGAGGCTCCAGATTTAGAAGAGGTTGTAGATGCAATCCAAAAAATGAAGAACCATAAGGCACCAGGCGAGGATGGATTGCTGGCAGAATTGTTTAAATATGGTGGAAAGGAACTGCACAGGACACTTTATGACCTGATCCTCGAGATATGGGTTCAAGAGAAGAAGCTTCAGCAATGGAGCAGTGCTTTGATATGGCCCTCTTCATAAGAAAGGAGAACAATTGGAATGTTCTAATTACAGAGGAATAGCACTACTCCCCTGTGTTTACAAAGTATTCTCCAATGTCCTCTACCAAAGGCAGACCCCGCATGCAGAACGAGAAATTGGGCAGTACCAGACTGGCTTCAGGAGAGGGAAATCTACGGTGGACCAAATTCATACCCTCAGACTAATCATGGAAAGGGCCCATGAACATAAGATTCCTACCCACCACTTGTTCGTAGATTTCAGGTATGCGTATAACAGTATCAAGGCCCTATGTTAGACGAGACACTCAGAGAAAGTTCCTTCAAAACTAATACGCCTTATAAAAATGACAATGAGAGATGTTAGGTGCAGGGTCCGCATACCTTCCGAACACTCTTCTGAAATTGGCTCAAATAAAGGACTTAGGCAAGGAGATGCTCTAGCATGCCTCCTGTTTAATTTGATCCTGGAAAAAGTAGTGAGATAATCAGGTATCCAGAATAATAGGACCATATTCAACAGATCGATCTAACTGCTCGGTTATGCAGATGACCTTGATATAGTGGCGTGATCTTTTACTGCACTTACCAAGTCTTTCTTGAGCCTGCAGAGAGCTGCCGCACACATGGGTCTGTCTATTAATAAAAACAAAACAAAATAAATGTACACCGGAGGAGCCAGATCCCAAGATATACAGGTTGTCGTAGGAAGCTGTAGCTTTGAGAGAGTGGAGGAGTTTTCTTACCTTGGATCTCAGATCACAGCAACAAATAATGTTTCAACTGAAATAAAGCGAAGGATCACAGCGGCTAACCAATGCTATTTTGGTTCGTTGAAACAGTTCTGTAGCAAGCTCATTAGTAAGAAAACAAAGGTCCATTTATATAAAACTCTAATTAGGCCTGTCCTAACATAACGCCCCCCAGACATGGACTCATATCCACACAGGATAGAAATAATCTGCTGGCCTTCAAGAGGAAGATCCTTTGAAGAATCTATGGGCCGGTAAGGGATGAGGAAGGCTGGAGGAGAAGAAGAAATACGGAACTCTATTAGCTGCTCCAGGATATATATATTATATAAATATTACCTTTGTTAGGCTGAGACGCCTTGGGTGGACAGGATTTATTGCACGGATGAGTCCCGACGAAATGCCTAAAGGAGTCATGGAAGAAGAAATCCATTGTCCAAGAAGAGTCGGATGGCCCAAGCTCTGGTGGATGGATGACATGGTACGCACGAGACCTGCTTGGAGTCCGAAATTGGAAGGCAGCAGCCCAAAACCGAGCCAAATGGTGGAGGCTCACAGAGGAGGCCAGGACCCATCGCAGGGTTGTAGTGCCTACTGATTGATAGATAGATAATTATAATAAAAAATAAAAAAATTAATTAATTTCACTTATAAACTTTCTTTTACGTATCTTCCCATTTATTTTCTTATTTTAATCATAAATTATATTTATTGGATTCTGGATTTATTCTTGTAATTTAGCTGTAATGTAAATGTAAGTTTACATTTTTAATTTATTCTAAGAATTTATTTGTTTTTAAGATACTGTTTTTTTGAAAGGTCCTAGAAATACTATTGATTATTGAACAAAGGAAAATTTCCAGCAATTAGAAAAATAAACTTCCAATTTGAATTAAATTTAAATAACTTTTTGTCCCTCTTCCCAATAATCTAATCAATGATTCATGAATTGAAGAAACTTCTTTTAAGAAAGAAGATTAAAATTAAAGAAAAAAGATTCAGTGAAAATATCATCACAATAACAATAGCATTTTTTTAATTTTTCTCTTACCTTCTATGAATTAATTTTGAATTTAGAACAAATACTTAAAATATTGTATGGATTATGATATAATGGACTTCGAATATTGTTTAATATTCTGAGAAGAGGTAAGGAGGTTCTGCACTGAGTCAGATCTTGTTAAATAAATGAATAATTATGAAGAGAAACGGAATAGAAAGTAAAGGGCTTAAGCCTGGATTCAAAATGAAAATGCAATTGTATGGTAAATATTTTGGGTAAAATACTTCAGGAACTTATCATAATGAGCTGATTTGGCAGGTGGTCAGAACTGTAAACTTTCTGAGATAGGAGATAGGAAAATATATACTAGTATCGGTGGTAAGAAACAATAACTGAGACAATTGTAAGTTTTAAATAATGGCCATGAATAATAATTAAAATTGAGTTATGAATAAAAGCGTGAGAAAATAAAAAAAATAAATATATTAAAATT
>NW_027107649.1:300465-309531 GCF_000696795.3 Halyomorpha halys | reverse complement strand
CCCATGAAAAATAATTAAAATTGAGTTATGAATAAAAGCGTGAGAAAATAAAAAAAATAAATATATTAAAATTTAAAAAAAATATACAAGCCAGAAATCTTATAGAATATAATAGATATAATGGAACATAATAGACATATGATTATAAAATACTGTGCAAAAGTGCTCAGAAAGAAATTCTGATAGGGGTGGAATGATTGCCACAGGATGTGGAAAGGAGATGGCCACTGACAAAGTAAACCAGCAATATAGACATTATAAGTACATGTGAAGCTGTAATGGGGCAAAGAAGAGATGGTTAATATTGAAATAACCTAAGAAAAATCACTTAAGAAAATAATGATTTTCACATGTATTATAAATTTTCTATTTTAGAAAATTTAAGCAACCAAAAGGAGATAAATGATGGCCATCAGTTGTTACCAGAACAAAGAATGAACAAATTGCCTTATATTCATCTGGAAGGTAATATAGTATCTTATACTGCATTAGTTAAACTTTTGGAAAACTTTGACAGGAAAGATTCAATTACTTTAAAATTCTCTTCCATAACTATCATAAGTTTTTCCAAAGTTCCACTCATTAGCTTTTGTTTGCTAAAAATTTACAGAAAGCAAACTCAAGTTTCCATAATACTCAATTAATAGACAATAAAACCCCATGACCAGTTAGTTATCAAAAATCTTTACTGCACCAGTTCTTTTACAGAAATTGCAAATATCCTAAAAGGGGGAGGTTTTGAAGTTATGAGGAATACTTTAATTCATCTTGGGATGGTACAGAACAAGCCATTTACAAAATGCCTACACCACTATTTTTGGTAAATTTAAAATTAACCTGTATCACTGCAATCCAAGAAGGGCATTGAGTTTAGTACTTGATAAGAAAGTACTGTATTTTGACCCACATTCATTACAACAAGATGATGTGGTTAGCATCCACACTCAACTACCAGATATATTCCCCAACCCAAAAACCTATATACCCACTTTATGTAGGCTGGATTTATCCCAGGAGGGTTTCCCTACCCTAGAGTTGATATAACATAATAAATAACTGATAAAATCTACTCCTTTTTTTTTTTTTTTTGTGAATCTAACAAAAAAATCATAAAATAGAAAAATACTTGAGATGTATACCTATTTCATATGAAAGTAAGACTAATAGAACTAAAAGAAATAACCTAAAGTAAACAATGCCAAAAGTATGGTTATACCAACAGGTACTATAACCACCCTTCCTCCTTCCCCTGATTTTTATATATTGCATGCAAAAGCATGAATCTACCTTTTCTTTTATACTCTAGTTGATTGTATCTACTACACCAACCTACACATTATTGAATTTGTTTTTCAATATAAATATTATCAATCTTTGAAGGGGGTAATAACCAAGATGTTGATCGGCCTGAATAAAGATGTAATCTAATCAATCTTTGATAGAGACATATTGCAGTAACATCAAATGTGCATTCCATTTCCTACTCTATTACTTTTATGTTTCTAGTAGTAGGGTATACTTTTTTATTAATTCTTGATGTGAAATATTTAACTAATTTTTTTTGAGTAATATGTATCAAACTTCAAATCTTTAAAGTTTGTTTGAATGTTGTTAAATGAATAATTGTTTTGCAGAATGACCTACCACCTACCACAAGAGATATTCATAGAAAGGAAAGATACTTTGGTGAGTCTGACAGAGAGAGTGCTAGTCGTAGGAGACATAACGAATCTAGTGCTGAAAGTGCGACTGAAGTCGATGGAATGGGACCTAGAACACCTTCTTTAGTCTATCTTCACACAGCTGCTGGTATTTATATCTATTCAGTTCAATAACAATGATACAAACTGTTAAGAAATTGTTTTCCTTGAGATAAAATATTTCCAAAACTCAATGCTGAGAATCGAAGAGAAACTCTTTTGGTACTAGAACATCTATCATATTTCCAATTTTTAGTATTTAAAGTTATAAATTAATTTTGGAGTTATAAACAACTTAATGGTTTTATTTTTTAACCAACTTATCAGGATAACATTTTTTATTTATAAACTTGCATGTATGTTCAATGTTCAATTGAACATTGAACATACATATACGAACACAAAATCAATAGTCCTAACACTACCTCTCTAATTTGTCTCCCTTTCCAATTATTTTTGTTATAATTATATATTAGTTATTACATAATTGTGTTATCAAGATTATAGCATGGGTACTGTGTTATACATGAGAAATCCAAACAGTATTTGAAATAGATTTTTCATGATTATTACATTTTCTTCTACCTAAAATTGTTTATTAATTAAATTTGAATAATATTGGGAATCTTCTGAATAACCAAATTTAAATGCAAGGCTACAATTAATTATTACAAAGTCTTTCATTTTGAATATATATCATCTCATCAATAATTATAAGTATAGTCTGGAACAATAAGATAGCTGATCCTTATGTTTAAAATTAATTCATTACTTGCTATATCCTTTACAAAACATTTTCTTAAATGTAATCCTTCTTGTATTTTGTAAAAAGCATGAAAAACAGATAAACAAGAGAATTATCTCTTAAGTAGTAAAACATGACAATTTTTTTCGATATAATAACAAAAAAACTTTTTGAATTGACCCTTGCTTCTCTGGGGAGTCGGATTCAAAGGATTTCTACATTCTAGACACTGATGAGGAGAACACTGTAATATTTTATGAGGGTTCTTCTGCCTTGAAAATTATTGAAAATGAACCTGGGGCATACAAAATTTGCTGTGGAAGCAGTGAGGTTTAATAAAAAAATTGGAGGAAATGGCAGCCAAAGATAAAAACAAAAAAAAAAACCAATGTGGGTCACACTCTTCCAATAAGACTTCAGTATCAGGACTAGCAGCAACAACCAAGATCTGAAGAAAAACCTACCATTTCTGCCCCTTCAAAAAACAAAGAAAAATGTGTTTAGGTAACAAGTCTTAGTTTTTTTTTTGGTTTTGTTGTTCATTCTATGTTCATTTATGTGTGTTTGTTGTTTTACATTTAGAAAAAAAAGTTCTAAATCTTTTATTGTATTTTACAAATGATGTTAATTGTTTGTTTTTTTTTCCTTATTTAGTTCCTACTATTTGTTCTAGGGTTCATTTGTATGTTTTTGAAGTTCCTTATTTAGAAAGCAAGTTTCCAAGTTTTATGTTTCTTTGGTTCTTTTATCCAATTTTATAATTATTTCTTTTTATTTATGGTTCTATCTATTTGTCTTAGACTTCAAAATCCTGGACAATAAGTTTGTCTACTTTCAGTGGATTGGCCTTCTAATTAGTCCCATGAACATAATATCAGGTATCATTTTTCAATATGATTGCTTTAATTTGAATTCTTAGTGTCACTATTATCCCACTCTAGCAATTTGATTTCAAAGGATGTTAGGCCAATTTATGATCAAATTCATTAGGCTTGAATATATTTTAAATTAATTTAGTTTTATGTTATCCTTTAATGCTGTAAATTAATTTAAAATTTATGAAAACATAATTTTTTTTCATTTCACAATTTTTTTTTTCAAGAATTTAGTTTTGTTGGCACTATATAACATCTTGATTTCTTGACCTGCATTACATTGTTTATATATGTTAGTGTCCTAGTACCATTTGTTTTAGTATAATGGATTCTGTATCAACAAGATGCTATAATCTAAACTATTTCTTATGACTATCCTTGTTATTTTATATGTGTTAGCCTGCTTTATCAAACTTGCCCCAACTTTCTTATTATATAGTATTATATTCTGTAAAACTTTTTTTTTTTCAAGTTGGTGATATTCCTCATCGAAGATCAGAGACTCCAACAAAAAGGCTATCAAGGTCAGTATCAGTGCTGGCTCCATGGGCTCCAAGGATGAGGCCTCCTAGGGCAACAAGGTCCAGAGCTACCCAGACAGACTTTTCACAAGCCCAGGAAGAGAAACGGCCATCATCCAAGACCAGAGTTATAGAAGTTGAAAGAGAGCCATCTTCAGTTCCAGTTAGGCAGACTTCAAGAAGCTTGCCGAAGCTTGTTTTTACTGGTGGGTTAGGTTACTAAGTTACCTTATAAGAAGTACATACAGGCTTCACGTATAATTTTTATAAAACTGCTTAGTATTATATAACTGTTGTAAGTTCTGATATAAATCAAAGAGGCTCCTCTAAAATATGTTCATCACCAAAATTATAATATCAATTATATTTTTTAATGAAATGTATATTTTGATTCTCATGAATAAACCTATTAAAAGGCCCCTTTCACATGCTAAGAATTTTTTAGGACAGAAAAAAAAACAACCAGTTTTCTGCTGAAAGTTGGATCCAGAAGACCAATGTCAAACTTGATGTATTTTTATAGTTTGCTCCAGTGCTTTTCTAACTTAGATGTTCTTTAGTTTACTTCATGATTTGAAGGCCTAGTTGCCTAGGGTTGTTTTACTGTTATATGCGAGAAGGACATAATGATCTCTGTCACTGAGTGCACCTTACTAACAAACAAAAGATATAAAGAAAGCATAATTATCTCTCCATTTGTAGAATGATGGGTAGATGAAACAAATTAAAAAAATAATAATTACTTTAGTAATGAGTTAGTAATTTCAAAACTTGAGTTTCGAAGGGTATGGAAGGTTTTACACCTTTAAACAACAGCAAACAGCTTACTCCTTTGGCATTTTGAAATGGGTTAAATCAGATCTCGAATGACTACATCATTAACTATGTACCCAGATAGTAATCTCATGAAAATGACAACTCAGTTTGTTGTAGGAAAGAAAATATTAATAAGGGAGAGATCAAATAAACCTTCTGCAAGCTTCCATGGAAAAATAAATTAATCTATGTAACTATTGTTTAAGCTATAGCTCTGATATTTTCTCAATTGGGTCATAATTGAATGATAAATAACAGACTTAACTTACAGGCTTCACAGCTTAACTTATTACTTAACTTATTACTAACTGAAAACTAGTGAAATTCCCATTTGGGTAGTAAGAAACATTCCTACCCTAACAAATTGGTTAGTTCAGAGTTCTGGTCACAGGTGACAGCCCTGCTTGTCTACAGTTGCATAAGTTTAAATGCTATCTATATCTACATATCAATACTCTCAAAACACCAAAAGCAGAGTAGCAAAATTATTTAATTTTTCATAACTTGCATTGAGAAGCTATCAATGTAGTAAGTGGTTGATCCATTTTTTTTCTAATTCATCCTTCTGTTTATACTGATTGATAGATTGAGTTCATCTCTAAATAACATATTTCTTTTACCCAATCTATGCATTTGTTCTAAAATCATAAATTGATGTTAGAATTGATATTTATTTTTTTTTTAAATTGATACATTATACTAACCTAATTTATGTCAGTTACCTGACTGTGTCTGTATCTACAGTAAGACCACAATAATCCGGCACTCATTTAATCAGCAGCCCCATAGTCCGAAACATTATTATTTCTTCTAATTATATAAAAACATTATATAATTTATTATTATGAATAAATTACTTTCCCGTATTTAGAGGGATTTAGAATATATGATACAATTGACAGTTCAGTCAAACACCGTCAGAAAATGTCAGAACATTTTGGCTTCTTGTCAGGCATTATTCAAAAATATAAGAATGAACATGATCCTGAGTCCACAACTGACCACTTTGAACTTGTGCTTTCCAATAATGAAATTTGTGTTCTTTTACATGAAGAAATTGATTTTGTCGATCATAGATATTGACAAAATCATAGACATTGACACCTATTGAAGAATAACTGGCAGATGATGTGATATTAAAAAACATTGTCAGCCCACAGGCTCAAAAATCGAGAGTAATGAATGGAAATGCCAACAATTTGCCAACACATCTTTTGGGCTGAGGTTTCAGAAGCCTTATAAACTTTTGTGAAATTTGCAGATGGAAGCTAGCAATATGAGGTTGCTGTGGGCTTAAAACTTAACTTGAAGCCCCCACAATGTTTCAGAGAGCTTAGGATCATACATTACTGTAATATCTTCTTGTTTAAAAGTAACAATTTTTTTTTTAACTATAGTTTTTGTATTTATATCCTATCATATTATATGAGGTTTTTAAAAAAGACCATCATAATTTGACATTTGATAATCTGGCAGCAACGGATTCTTAAGCACGCAGGATTATCAAGAAATATGGTAATCTTATAGTAATCTAATGGTTATTGCCTTAGAACAGTCATGGATTTGTGCCATTGGTAATAGAGGGGCATCATACTAATTAACTTTAGCCTTAAATTTAATTCAAGGATTAAATCCAGTTATGACTTAGATCATTCAGATTTAATTGGTTTAGCTAAAATGTATTTGGAGTAGAGTGCTAAGTGCGTAAGACACTGAGCACTTAACTCGTGACTATACAAGAAAATTTTCTTTATTTATTATTCAATTCAGATTCTTAAGTTTGGCACTTAGTTTTAAGCTTCAAAATTCAAATTTACTTTTGTTAAACATATTCTTTTAAATTTAATTTTTCCCAAGACAACCAACATTACAATAGGTTTTAATAAAATATTGTAAACCATTTTTCTGTGAATCTTGTTATAAATTTGTTTATGAAAATTGACATTCTATATATTTATTGTAACAAAAGTTTTATTAATTTATTTGTATAAAGGACATATTTTCTCAAAAAAACAAAACAATTATAGTGTCTGATTATACTGGCATGCCAATGTATATATATAATTTTATTATTTTTTTTTTTGTGGATTTTCTATTAACACTTTAATATATTCCTAGTAATCAAAAATAAAAATGGCACACGTTGAATATATATTTTTAGATATGATAATAACAATATAACAGAATTGTGATTTGTTTTTTCTGCGTATTATTTTTTTTATTATTGATTCATTATTTTAGGGCCAAGTATTGATGATACAGTAGGCAGATCTGCTACCTCAACAATCCAGCGGTCTACTGTACATTTACGGAGCAGAAAGTAGGTCAAAGCAGTCTCCGCTAAATGCTTCATAGATAAAATAATAGAACATTACTCATATGAAAATAAAGGAAAGCAATAAATTCAGTGAGAGTGACAAACTTGGTGGCTACCCTTAATGAAAAATTCATATCCTCCTACTTTTTTTAATGTTACTAACTGACTTCATATTATATATTTGCATTGTGAAATATATTTATAAAAAATAAAAACTTAATTAGCAGGAAAGATTTTTTTCTAACATGAGAATGGACTAATTAAATAACTAAAAATATGTATATATGTATTTAATAACTTATTGTTGAATAATTGATGTGATTTTTAATAAATTATAATTTTGTTAATTTTGTTTGTATTCTTTTTTTTTCCCTCTTAAAACCAATAATTGAAATAAAAATAAAAAGTTCTTTATTCCTTTTTTATGAAGAAATTGTATGCAAGTATTAAAATAAAAAATAAAATTACCAAAAGATAGAATTTAGCACATCACTCTTAGTTATAAACCTTATCTTTTGAGGTTCAATTTTTATAAGGTTGCTTTAAGTAATTTGGTAACTGTATTCTTAATCAGTCAGGTTATTTTACTATCAAGGTTTCAAATTATGATTGGTATTACTTCCAAGTAGTCAGCCATATTTTCCCTAACAACTATCTCAGCAATGTGAGTTCATATATTTATCAAATATTTTGCTCTCTTTTAAGGTGTACTGTAATGTTTTAATAATTATTAAAACTTTTAATTTTTTTTATTGTATTATATTTTATTGTAGACCCTTTTTTATCATTGGGCTCGAAACTTCATTATGGATAATATAATATAATATTAAGTATTGTAGGGATATAAATAAATCTAAATAATATTTTTATGTAAATTTTTTATGAAGTGAACCAATTAGGCCAGGTATTGAATTGTCATTTTTTGACCCGAATCGGGAGTATTGAAGAATTGTATGGTCTTTATAAAATAAATGTTTTCTTAACTATGTAGAAAAGTAACTTAACTTAAAACAATGTCAATGCCAAGGGAGTTTTTATCACCAAAAAACGTTTGTTATTGATAAAAATATTTATCATCGTTAATTTTTGACTTTAACTACCAACTCTCTGGTCAAACTTTACATATAAATGTAATTGTACATTTGGAGCATTTAGTATGGATGTTGTCTTTATTGCCAATTTGATAGATTTACATATAGATGTATATTAATTAAAAAATTGTAACCCATATTTTTGTTAATGAAAAAAAAAACCATTAAATAGTAACGTGTTTCTGACCTAAAAAGCTGGAGCCTAATATTGTAACCATTTCAAAAATCTTTAGGTGTTATACTTTCCTTAACTCAGTTGCAAAGGAATTATCCCATAAAGAAAGTTGAGGTAAATTATCAACCAACTAAAATGAAAATGAAATATTCGAGGAAAATTTATGAATTTCAGAACCATTAGCAATTTCCACATTTAATAAAATATGGTTGAAAATTTATTTCTGCATTTGGAATGACATATCTGTGTTGAAATGAAATATTATCCAACAAACATTCGAATTGAATAATTTTAAACTTTTTTGACGATTTAACCAGATTATAAGAACACAATGAGTTGGCATTATTAAGTAATTTATTAATATCACGTATTGTAATATATGATATAATAATTAAATACATATAATATATTGTAAAAATAATTCTTGTCAATCTACTATATAATTCTGTTTTTTCCCGTGTTTAGCAAGACCAAAATAGATTGAGAGTGTTAGTAATATGTGTTATGTTCAAAGAATACATCAAAATAAGTTCTACGATGACAGTGAATAAGACTGCTGTGGCAGCCACTAGCATGGTGTAAACTGATATTGATGTCATACTATCAGAATTTGCTTTATAGTTGGTATTACTGGTATGTGTGACGAACTTATACGACAGACCTCGATCAGGTAGACTTTCGCTTTATACCTAATTATATGTCCATAAGTCTTTCAGTCCTCAGATTATTTCAAATTTGTTTTTCCATTGTAATAACAAAATTTGTGTATTAAGTATAATACTAACATCTTCAAATTTCTTAGAAATAATGGAAATTGAATTTCAGT
>NW_027107649.1:297289-300263 GCF_000696795.3 Halyomorpha halys | reverse complement strand
ATTGGGGACTCATGAATTAAACACTTAAACACCTTTAAATTTAATAATCTACTAACGTTAGTAAACTCTGGGTCTTGAATATATTTTTAATTATGAAACGTATAGTAAGAGGGAAGTATTGAGATCGGGAAAAACTTCGGTACGCAACAGCAACTTTTTGGTTAAAATCCACTTACCGGAAGGGACACATTATATTCATCAATTTTCAAACGGTTTTCATTAAACTATTTCTAACAATTTACAATTAAATGATCTTTATATTATACAAACATTTTATTATAAAGATATTACAAACAGTATGAAACACGGCAAACATGGAATCGTCATTGGAGACATGAGGATGTATCCACAAAATTTCACAATAAATAATAATATATTGTAAAAAGTTGAACCATTTCATTTCATGACTTAATTATTTGTAAACTGTACAATTTACGATAAATATGATTCTTCTTGCCAAAAAAGGTCTTCAAAATTACTGTATATTTTAGTCTTTTAAATTGAAATACATAAATAAGGGTATGACAAAAATTTCCTTCGTCCCGGCCGGTTCACACCCACGCTATATCACTGATGATTAGTTATTAATTAAAAACACAATTTAAGGTATCAGGGGATTACTTGAACGCGGAAACGCACTTACGAGAGGGGGTGGGGATTTTCACCCCTCTCCAAAAATTTGAATTTGAAAATCTTTTTCAAATTGATGTAAAAATTTCTTCAAAGAGGTTATTATACTCAAAATTTCTTACCAACGTTATCAATGGAGGTCAGCTGAAGAACACTCTCCAAAAAAAGTTATAACTTACACTTATTCAAACTTTTCAAGGATTAGAAAATAACTATCTTAACTTTGACCAAATTAACATATCTTCATGAAGGAGATGGTAGAGGTCAAGAAGAAAAAATAAATAGTTGAAAACTTTATTTGCAGACGTTCCGACCCCGTAGTTCTTCATCATGGCTAAAAATAAAAAGATACAAAGAAAGTAGGGTCAAAGTAAGAGTGAAAAAGAGATATAAATAAATATAAAGTTATTTAATATTAACTAATATCGTTCTTATTTTTATCCTCTTCATTTTATTCAAGTTTTTGATAGTTTTTATTCCTCCACTTTTATATTTATTTATATAACTATTACTTTGACTCTACTTTCTTTGCATTTTCACACCAGATGAAGAACCATACAGTGTGTCGAAATGTCAGAAAATAAATATTTAAAAACTATTTTTTGTTTCTCCTTGACCGCGTCCCTGACCATCTCCTTCATATTCAGTTACGGTCAATCATTTATATACCTGATAACATATTTTCAGTTTTGCCACTCGAGAGCCTTCATAAAGGATTAAGGACTGATTCATTGTTCGTACCAGTCGGATTAGTTCAGAAAGGATGGTGAAAAATCATATTGCTAAATTTTCCAGTTATTATGTGTTTTTCTAAAATGTTAAGTCCCCTCCCTCACCCCTGGATTTCCAAAAACGTTTCATAAACGTTCTAATTTTAGAAATTACTCTCCGTATGTCTGGTAAATTGAGAAAATACAGTCAAAATTGTTAGAAAATTTTAGAATTTGACCCCCCTCACAATAAGACGTAGCGACGTCCTTTCTTGAACCCACCGAAAAATTTTTAAATTATACCAAGGTCTCTTATTAGGAGAATTAGCTATAGTTCACTGTTTCTACAACAGGTAGCAGCACTAGCATTAGCGCGCCCTGTGGGACTACTAGTGTTCGTATTTTTTACAGTAAGGGTCCAAGTAATTCTCCAAGGTCAATGTAGGTCCAAGTTACGGTACGTTAAAGGAAGTTTTTTTGAAAATTCGGCATTTAAATTCTGTCAGATTGTTTCAATCAGGACAATCTAGCTCAGATTAAAGAGATGATCGATTTTTTTCAGGAACTAACCACTAGATCTAAATTGAAAGAAAGAGAAACAAATGAGTTTTATTGCCACTGGCATACTGATATCACAAGTACCCTCTTGCTATCTATACACGTATCACCCAAAGACAAGTAAAGAAAAAACATTTTTTAAAAAATATTCATATTCTTGTAGATGGGACCTTCCATATCGACTTTTCACTGTTACTAGAACGATTTTCATCACTCCCTATTAAGAAATTACGTTCAGATCTGAATAAATGTTGCCTTGAGATTTAAAGTTCTGAGTGGAAATTTTGTTTCGCTCAAATAAAACTCAATGACACTGATAGACACCGAATGTTCTGACGCTAGCACTCTGCATTACTCAGCAATGCACTCAAAATTGCCTTCACTCACTTACATTATTAAGGCAGCACTGATTACATTCTGTCAGTTGTGCATCATAAACTATAAATATACTCGGTCAAATTAGATCACTTAGAACATAAATATTTCGCTATGCTCATGAATGTGAAATAAAATTAGTAATACAACATTGAAATTGGGGGTATTTTACATTTCACTATATTCTTATTTAATTTTCTAAATGTGTTATCATAATAATAGATCAAATAATCAATGCATGTATTGGTGGGTGAAGAAGAGCCTTGGTCAAAGACTCCCCCCCTTTGCTAGGTGACCGTTATCCCGGTCGCCTAGTTTTCAATAGTCTTCCCGCCGGCCAATCGGTTATTCACTGCGCGCCAGTGGTGTCCCCCTGATGAATCCTAAAGCGATCTTTGGAGAAAGCTTTGGACAGGACGCTTCTGATTCCTTTTACATTAACTCGGTTTGGAAACAGTGTCAGCTAACCAATATTGGCGAATGATAGGATACATTTTTTATAATTTATGGATGATTGACTGTATCATGCAAAAGATAAATGCACCTTGTGTTTATTATAGCCTTATAGCAAACTGTAAATAATAATTGAATAAACAATTATAAAAAAGGGGGGACTTTGAATAGGGATTGGATTAAATTCATTAAAATTCCTTTGTTTGGTATTTCTCCATCCATCAAGATTTGTATTTATTATATTGATA
>NW_027107649.1:292502-296617 GCF_000696795.3 Halyomorpha halys | reverse complement strand
CTTTCATTGATTTGATGAATAATATGTCGGCAAATGAGAAATGTCAACCTAAAAACACATAATTATTTATTTAAGATACCTATTATTTTTTAAAACAAATTATTGAGGTATTTGGAATCCGTTTTAAAATTTATAACACTGTTTAAGTTTTATGAAATATATAGTGCTTCCAGATATATTAATTTTTTTCTGAACTTTCTTCATGTAAAATCTTTGTTTCTTGAGTTCAGATATATAGATAATGGTTTTAAGTAAAATGTTTTCCTGGAATTTTTGTAGTTTCAGAATCTCAAATTTCCCAGCTGTTTTATTTCAAAAAATGGAGAGGTCCCTGGAGAACATCCATAAAGGTTCTTGGTGGCTTTGGATTCTAAGGAAATCACCACTACGTTTTTTAGATTTCCACATCACTACAGCCTTACAAGTGGATTCATCTGGACATCGCACTCCTTCGGTGGAAGGTGAAATTTTTTGAAATTACATACAAATGCAACAGACGCTTTTATATTTCTTTAATTGCAAGAAAATGAATACTTTAGTCTCTGTCCCCCCTCAATAAAAACAAAAAAGTAGTGGAAATTTTAAGCATATTTTAAATTCTAAATCCACTAAAAATGTTTCATTCTTTTATTGATTAACATTTATAATTTAAACATAAATAATTGTAAAACAGCTTTTATTATTATCATTATATCACAGTCTCGAAGCTGTGTGAAAAATATGCAATCTATCTTTCCACTCCATCAGTTTTTCATACTCACGGTTTTCTGGAGTTATAGGATTTTGATCTGGCGTGATAGAGTCCAACACATGGAATTCTAGTTGTTCTGCATCACTCTTACAGATCTACAAAGAATTCCATAAACACGGTTGTCCATCGTTCCATATGGCGCGGAGCGGTTGGAGTTCAATGATCGTCCACTAACAAAACGAAAATAAATAAATAAGCTACTAAATGAATTGGAAGTTAAATTATCTGATCACTTATTGTCTGGCATATCTCCAGTTACTTGATGAAAATTTGTTTAGTTTATTTAATAATAGAAATAAAAAATAAGAGACGCGTTATCAATTACAAGAAATGTAAATATTTCTGTGCGATGATAAGAAAAGGACAATAAGCAAAGTATAAAATAACTCTAAAAAGTTGGCGTCGATAATAATAGAATAACAAAGAGAAAGTAGACGAGAAAAGAAGGTTGGGAATGGATGAAGATTACCAACTGATGTTTAAATAAATTTAAAAAATGGATTATAAACTTCCGTTTTCATTTTAGAATGATATATTAGTCATTTGTATTATTTTTTTCCGATATTATCTATTATTGAAACGTAGTTCAAGTGATGAAATAAACAAAATTAGTCATAAAAAGGATAATTTTTACGGAAAAAAAAATAATAAAAACAACTAATATACTGTTTTGAAGTGTGTTAATGGAAACTGCAAAATTATAATTAATTATGAGCACTGTGTAAAGGAAGTGATACAATATGATTCAATATAGTGCAAATGCTATCAATATGCAACCACCAGCTTGTCTGATTTGAAATATGTAGGAGATATGGCCAAACAAATCTTAAAAAGAGATCAAATAGATTCACAGTAATAATAGGTATTTCAATTTATCCGGTCCATTCTCATATTTGTTAAAAATTAATATTGTTTAAATAGTAAATTTTATTTAAAATAACTGATAATTAATTTTAACTTATTTACTTGAAATAGCTGTTTTAAAATTTGATAAGTATGGTAAAGGTTTTACCATAAATGGTAGAGGTCTTTGTAGCCGAGTTAGTTAAGGCGTCATCTTAGCAACCTCGAATCTACAGCGCTGCCGGTTCGATTCCTACCTGAGTAGATCTATCTTCCAACTCTAGCTCCACGGATTGAAAACTCGAGCTTCCAATTCTCGTTAATTTGTTATAAACTGTAAGATAACCTCTCCGTATTTCATAAATAGCCTGGTAAGGGGTGAACAAAATGTTGCTAATGGTATTGGGATGAAGTACTGAATTAAGAGGATCTGAGATGTTGGTGTCATAGGAGATAAGAACTAGAAAAAAAAGGGAACGGTGGATAAAGTTATTGACTACGATCATTTTTTTATTGCAAAGATGTTGAAAATGTATGAAAAGCAATGTATGAAAATGGAAAAATCATGCGACAGTAAGCCGGTTTTGTTTGACAGTGTTGTTATGGTTTCTTATAGAGAGAAGGTCAGGAGATTGAAGGTCATTTATACATTAAACTGTGAAACAGAAGTGGGGGTGGTAGGAGTAAAAGGCACTTAAGTATCAGGAACTTTGCCTGGAGTAAGGACATGGAGGAGGCCATCAACATATTTTTTAATAAAGCTAATATCATTTCGTAATAGGATACTATGGAATCAAGATCATTAAGGAATATATTGGATAGGTCGGGAGTGAGGGAATTGGCCATGTCATCATGAAATTCGACTAAATAACTGAAAGATTGTGAGGTAACAGGATTTATAACAAAATTCAATGGATTACCTGTTTTCTTTTGCTATATGGTGAACATTATCTATAGGTATCTTGTAAGAGTGTGACTTGGATGACTGATACAACAATAAATGAATTGAACACTCGAAATACAATTTGTTTACAATCACAATACAAAGGCCCTTACCAGGTAAACAAACGCACTCTACAATACCAAACTGGTGGATCTCATTCGACAAGGAGTGACACTGTCCAAGCTTCTTGATAAAGTGGCCAAACTGTCATACATCCTTATAACCGTGGTGGACCCTTACCTAGAATCTCTTCTTCACTTGGGTGGACTGAACTCCCCGAAGCAGAAGACAACCGTGCTTTCATATTCGGGTGAAGAGCATCAAGACAAATTCGAATCCTTCTGTTCAAGATCCATACATCTTGGAAATCCCCAAGTAAAGTCACACGAAACTTTCATGAAGAAAAAACACAAATTTGGGCCAGGCAGGATTATCAAGATGACCGTGATCCTTGAACAGGAAATCTTTTGGTTTGTTCCTCAGATCCTTTATCAGTGTTCCTGGTGCTGGAGTGAGATATTTAAGCAATCTCCTGAGATTACCGAGCTGGAGGTTTGAAGTAGGGTTACAAAAAATAACGCATTAAATTCTTCTTCATGGAGTTAGGTATGGAAACTGAAGTACGAGACATACAAGCTACGTTTTCGTTTTCCTTCCTTTTTTTTTATAGTAAAATAGTAATTTTGAAGATTTATATATTAATCTATGGAGGATAAAATAGGATATCATTTAATGGAAAAACAATTTTTCTATTTGGTATCAGATTTTGAACTACATTAAACAGAAATTTTTGATTAAAAACTATATAATAACAAAAATGTATCATTGTTTTATTATTATTATTATTATTATATATATATATAATACATTTATTTCACATTTCTGAAAGGTTTCAGTCCTTTCTACTGGCCATTTTCTAATATTTTCCTCATCAATAAAGTTACATTATTTAAATCTATTTTCATACCTACCATTATTATTGTATTAAATTATTGGTTAAAATTTTTCTTATCATCTGCTGTTCCAGGGGTTATATATATATGCATTTTATAATGTTATCGGAATGAAGAGGAAAATGTTTGAAAATGAACAATAGAAAAGGCCGAAAGTATTATTATATTATTTTTAATAAAAATGTTGGTTTAATGTGGGATCTAAAACCATTTTTCTATAATCTTTTTGATTAATATTTATAATTAAAAATGAATCTTAAAAAGCAACCACAATAGAGTTATTTACATTAAGTATTATTTCAATTTAGTTGAGGCAGATGTGCAACGCATTTTCTTAATTGATATTTTTCTTAGTATTATAAATATTTATGTTGAAAATTTATTAAAAAAACAACAAAGATGTGTTGTTCAACTTCATTGGATTGCTAGCTACACAACATACTTATTCTAATCTGATAAGACAATTTTTTTAATCTTATAATACATAGCCATAACAAGTAAACAAGTAACAATATATAGTAATAGAATATGTTTTTTTTTTTCTTATATTGCTTTAGTTCTTTTATCTTTTTTTTCTTATTGATGATTTTTTTTTCTTCTTTCTATAATTTATTAATTTTTTTTT
>NW_027107649.1:289005-292246 GCF_000696795.3 Halyomorpha halys | reverse complement strand
CACTTATTATTCCTAAATATGTTTTGGATTGTTTATGTACACCAGAGGCTAGTTTAGTTCGTCTCTCAACATGTCACGCTTTCTCATCTCCGTGGTTCCTGTTCCCTGAAGAACTATACATTTGACCAGTTAATACCAGAGCTTCACTTTGCCATAATATAGGGCTTGGTGTCTTGCTCCGTTCCGCTGTACCGTCTTCCCTGATGTACATCCTTGTTGCAGCAAGTTTCTCTCTTCTTTGGACCATATTCGAAAAATGTGAATGAGTTGTAATAGTTACTTGGAAAGAGGGGATGCTCACCTTATAAGAAATTTAACTTTATCTTTATAAGGATTACATTTTAGTGTAGTTGATTATAACAAACCTTCTTAAACCTCAAGTATATCTAACATATGGAATAAATTAAAAAAAAAATTAAGATGCATCAGCCAACTAAGAGTAGGAAACCAGGAGTACATCAAACTACACCATGGAAGCAAAACCCTCACATTCAAGGCAAACGAACTCTGTCCATTTTGCAAAAGTTATTTCAATAATAGTTTGTACTACATCCTCCTACATTGTCCAACCTTTAAAGAAAATAGAATATCTTAAAGCCACCCATATCCGTATATTGCGACCTACAAAACATCGAAAATATATTGAACATCGATAATGAAGCTAAATTGAACAGACTCTATATTTACATTGTAAAAATATTTCATAAGTTTATTTTTGTAAGTGGCATATAAATAGTTTTCAAAGCCAATTAATATCTGTACTTATATTACGCTTTCGTTTATTTAAAATAATTCTCATTATTTTAAGTTTAATATAATAGATTAATGAATATTATGTTAATAGTTTTGTATTATAATGGAGCACTAGACTCAGGTTTTGTTTTATAACTGTATTATGTAATGAATTTGTACAAGGATTTGTCTTTCACAAATAAAATATATTATATTCTATATAAAAATCTGATGAGGTAGGACAAAATTAAAAATTTCTCATCACCTTTTCTATTTCTCAACTTACTGTAAGTCTGGATCTCAATCCCTGAAATTCGTACCTATTCCAGAAATTGATCTAAAAAATTACCTCTTTAATAGCTTGAATAGCTTTTATAAGTTATTTTCAGAGTAATATCCTCTTTGGATAATGTTTTACCACAGTTTTTGAAGTTTTAAGTAAGTCCTCAAATCTCATGTTTTCAAATTATGGGGGAGGGGTTGACAACCTAGTACTACTCTCATATGGACAACCCTGATAGAATCAGTAAATCCCGTCAGGTAACAAAGATATCTATGTATATATTTTTTTAAACAATATATTGTTTTTTATTGGTCATATTTCTGAGTAACTGTTGAAGATTTTTTAATCAAGAAGTATAGGAGCCCATACAGTGGGGGCAATGTAGTTTCTGCGCTTTCTCTCTCCTCCAATATTTTATAAAGGCGGCCATAGTATCTCTCTGTTATCATGTTACCATGACCTCCGCCCCCACCCCCAATATTTCTTAAGTACCAACGCCTATGTGTAGAAGGAACCTGATATAGGTATTTTTATTAACGTTCTGTGGAATAATGTATTTCTTACGGAAACAGTTGGAAAAGCGTGATAAAACTGTAAAACTATTAGAAAAAAATACATTGTTCTTATAATCTTAGTGCCGTGTGTGGTTTGATTTGTTGTTAATAATTGGAAGATTAGTAGAGCAAATATAGGTTTTTGGATGAAACCTAAATCCCATAAAGACGGAGTTTGAATTTTTAAAATCTATAATTTTTTGTTCGTTGATATTATATTTTTATATATTAAAACTCTAGAAAAATCTCAATAACTTAAAAAAATTTTTACAAAAACTCAAGAGGCTAAAATGCTCAATTTTTTCAAGCTATTTTTTTTTCAGTGCAATTTCTTTAAACCTAGGTATCTACCTAACGATAAAAAATAACAAAACTATCTTAAAGTATTACAAATTTGCTAAAATTTGAGCCCACATAGAGCTCTTTATATTAAGTAGTTTCTGAGATACAGTTTATCAAAACTCAAATTTTATTTTACTAATAAGGAGAGATCAACATTTTAAAAATTTATTTAGGTAAATATTTAAATATTACATGAAAGCTTCAACGACGGAAGATGGCCATTCGAGATTACTTTCTGGTACATTTACATAGCTTCAATTTATGTGTTTATAAATTGTGACTTCAGTACGTCTCATAGTTTCTGAGACACAGTGTTTCAGAAATCAAAATCTTCGATAGTAGAGGCGTACATATATTTGTACTGTGTGAAAAATGAGCAAATATGTTAAAAATATTCTTATTTTTCCAGACGATAACGTAATCGTTTGAAGCATAAGTTTTTCTGTAAATTGATGCTACAAAAGATTTTTTTTTTTTATTTTACGATTTTTCAAAAAATAAAGATGGCCAAAAAATGCATTTTGCACGCTTATATTTTGCTAGGATTTTAGTGAATCAAAAAGATACCAACAACGAAAAAAAAGTTTATTCCTGTCTTTGTAGGAATCAGTTCCAGTCTAATTTTTCTTTATTTTTACTACTGTCTCCAATTTTTTTTTTCTTGCCAGAAGTCCTATTGAGTTTTATTTTATTCTGATGCTGGAATGCTTTTGTCACCACAGCATATCTAGGCCAAGCTATCCTTCATGTGATTTGTATTTGTCATGTCATAGTCTCAGATGTAGATGCAGCAGTTAAGGGTGGCAGAAGAAATCTCAGCATCCTAGATACGGCCACCATTTTGTTGCGGAGGGCCAATGAGATGGTGGATCTGTAGACACAGCCTCCCACATAGGCACCGCCCACTCAACCTCATGGACCAGAACCGGTTCCATTTACTCTCCCCCAACTTCACAATATTTTATATTCATTTGGCAAAACTAATTTTATAAGGTTCATACATGGTTTTGTATTTTAAGCTATTGTCCTTCCTGCCAGGTTAGCATCACACCCAAGGAAGAACTTGTGGAAAGTGTAGCTTCCTGACATTATCCAAAGGTATCTAATATGAAAATCCAAACGAACGTCTGTTGAACGTCAATCGGTCAACCGAGATAAAATATAATTGTTTTTGCCGAAATATATTACATTATTATATTTAATTTTATATAATAATATTTAAGCAAATAAGCAAGTATGCTCACAAAAAATTAAATAAGATATGCACTTAATTTCGCATAATTTTTAAGATGGAAAAATTAACTAAAAGCTAGTCAAAAATATTAAAGGT
>NW_027107649.1:280316-288089 GCF_000696795.3 Halyomorpha halys | reverse complement strand
TATTCTTATATTATACAGGTTCATTTTATATACTTATGAAATTTATTAAATTCATTTTATAAATTTATAAATGTACATTCGTATCGTTATTTTTGTTTACAAAAGATACTTAATTCATTTTCTTATTTTCTTTTATTTTTCACTTAAGTACTGAATTTAAATTTATTATATAAATTTTATAATTCTAGCATACAAACCGTTGCAGCCTCTACTATGCAAAAATAATTAAAACTGTAATAAACACTCATTTTTTTATTTATTGATATTTAAAACATAATTAAAAATATATGGCCGACCCGCCCCACTAAAACCCCCAACGGTCCTACATCACTTTTGAAATATTTGCTTAAAACGGGGAGCGAGAAAATTCGAACAATATTTATAAAGCTCCTGGAATTGGAAAACGGTGTGAATTCACTTATACAATAAGTAAATTTTATGTTAGTTATACAATGACATGTACAGACTTTACTCATTAATAGAACTCTAAGTAATAAGCACATATTTTATTTTCCAGTTATCATTTTTTTTGTTATTTTTGCACTGGCCAATAGATGATGCCATCTGGTCGGATCGTACTTTCTGAAAAAAATAAATATATCTTATTATATGACTGTTATATATATGACAACAAAAAATATAGTTTGTTGAAATCATCTCTACTCCAAGGAGACTCATGGCCTCTACCCGAACAAATACAAGAACATAGACCTACAAAATAGACCTGAAATGTTAATGTATAAAGCAACAAGTAAATACAAAAATGTCTTCTTATTTTTATTTTAAGTTGTATTTTATTTATTTTTACTATTCTATCTCCTAACAACTCCCACCTCTCCTTGTTTTGCGTTATGTTCTTTCTATTTATTACATTCTATTGTATTTTATATTGTATTCTTTCTATTGTAATTCTCTCTCTCTTTTGCATTGTAACAACATTGTACTACCAGTGTATGTATATAATATGCTTTTTGCATGATGTATACACAAATTATTAAAATATACCCCTCTTCTGTAAAGTTTACTACAGAGGAGAAAGTATATACATATATTATCAAAATTCAATTGTCAAAATATATACACAAATTTTTTTTTTTTTTATCTTTTGTTATTTATTGTATTTATTTGTATTTATTCCTTGAATATCAGAATTATAACATGATAAACATTTATTTTAGAAAAAAAATGGGACAGCCTTGGAAATTAATAAATAAAGGCATAGGTTATAAAAATTAAAGGTGTTTTCCTAAAGAGATGAAGGAGAAGGTTGGATGGTGGTAATGATCTGTGCCCTGTGGCCAGGTGGTCTAGTCTCTAAGGCGACTATAACACATCAGGAAGTCAGCTTATTGATTGAGGTTGAATCACCCAGTTCCACGTCATGGCTTGCCTCTAACCCACGCAATCCTCTCTTATTGTCATCTCTAACAGACACTGTTTTAAGCATGTTTTCTTCTAAAATAAATCTAACCCCCCATAAAATAAAATATTGCGTCCCGATAAAATCTGCAAACCTGCAAATTTGCTCGTAATTACTGCAGAAAAATTTTTCGGTGTTCAATTTTTCATTTTCTTTTTTTTTTTTAATGAGGATAATATGGTTGGGCGTGCGATCTGGAAAGGGCACAAATAAGTAAAAACTTTTTTATTAGTACAAACGTTTCGGCCTTCATCAGGGCTAAAAATCAAGATAACAACCATAATAAAAAAAGTAATCACAGAATGATTAGAAAATAAAAAAATATCTAATATTATAGATACATAAATAGAGTTGAAAGACATGTATAGTCGTAATATTATAAGAAGAAAAAGGATGTATGAGAAAAGAATATTTTAATTTAATAATAATTATTTAAAATTTAAGTTATGAAAAAAGGAAATATAGGTAATCAATAAAATGTATATGTAAAATACTAGAATGAAATAAATAAAATATAAAGTATATAAGACAAAAGGAGTAATTAGTAAATATGACGATAACATGTGGTGAACATAACTTAATGATGTGGGTAAGGAAGAAGTACTAAAAAAGAGAAGAATAAAGAGTGTAAAAAAAAAAATAAAAAATAGGAGAAAAAGAAGTATAAGTCAGCTTAGGTCAGAAAGAAGATTTTTACGCAGGAAAATTGTACTTTGTAATTTGGTAATTGAAAAATTATAGAAATACATTGGTGGAGCTCCGTCTTTAATAAAGTTAAGGGTGGTTATTTCGTTTTGTATTTTTTCCCATTAGATTCAACATAAAAAATACTAATGTTTTATAAGAATATATCAATTTTATGAATACTTATATTTCATAAAAAAATCACACAATCACCACCCTCTTTCTAAAATCCATTAGTCTATCGTACAGATTTTTATGGGCTCTTTTCATTCTTCATTATCGTGATAAAATAAAATGTTTCACACAAGGATCAATTTAGTAAAAATCCTTCAGTAAAAATAATGAACTTAGAAAAATTCCCAAATAGTTAATTAATTAAAAAAGTAACATAGTTAAAAAATGTATTTATTTTTTAATTTTTTTCTTTCTTTCTTTATTTTATTATTATTACAAATATAATAAACGTATGGAGAAAAAGTTTAGGATGTGAATATTATAAAAATTATGACATGATCAGCTCAATACAATTTCGGTTGCTAGAATCTTTGCCAATGAAGAAAGCTACTTTTTTTTGTTTTGTTTTTCTGATCCCTCTAAAACAGAAAAAACAGTTAATTAGTGAATGCTTTATTATGTGAAAAAAGGAATAAATCGTATTGGGTATTACCTTTTACTACCTTTGGTATTTTAAGGTAAGCTACCTAGAAAATTTTAAATAAGAAAATTAGTAATTTTAAGAAAGCTACCTATCTTCCTCATGGGCCTGAAATAAATCACCTACTACAAGCCAGCCGTGAGAAGCCTTAATTTGTTTTGTTTTTTTCTTATAATAATAATTATTGGTTTCCTTATGATAATATAAAATTTAAAAGTGTGCGCCATTGAAATGTAAAAAATATATCCAGCGATATTATTCTAATTCTTGGATTTTTATATGCTAAGATGATAACTGGTTCGTTTTCTTTTCTGATATTGCCATACTAAAGACATTTCCTGAGAATCGTCGGCGATAAGATCCTGATTTATTATCTATCCAACAAATGTATCAGTTTTCTCTTGTTTCAAATAATTGAATATCAAACATTATGAAAAATATATATTTGTATTTAAATTATAACTAAAAATTAACAAATATACAAAATATGAGTCACTGATTACAATTATATATATTATAAGTATATTATTACTTTTAATGTTACATTGTAGTCTTTAAATCTTTATTCTGTATTATAACCTCGTAGTAAGGAAGAATTTAAACCACAATGTTTGGTTTTAAATCCAGCTAAAATTTTCCTCAATTTTCTTAGCGGATTATTCTTGACAGACATCGATGATCATAGATTGGATTTCATGTGAAACAGTAAGACACCTGTCTTCAGTGGGCTTAGCTGCAAAACATTAGTAATCAAATATAAATTTATTTTTTTTTATAATTATACCGTATATCAATTAGATATTCAAATGTTAAGGATTTTAGGCGATCTGCAATTCTGTTTTGTGACTCTGATTGCTAGAACAGATCTTCCTAATAGACCCACCTTGAACTAAAATCACAAAGGAACTTAATCTATAATCCATTGCTCATTGAAACTGTTCAGCTAAATGATTTTGTTTTATATTTTTATCAGTAGTTCTTCTTTTACTTCAAGATTACTTTTGTTGTGGAACATGCAGGTTTCTTTTTTGATTTCCATCAAAATATGAAAAAAATTAAGAAAAAATCAACGGAAGAGCGCCTTAATAAAAATAATTAAATTAATTATAATCTGTAATTGTATTCATAACTATAAAAAAATTGCTTATTTTACTTGAGTATATAACTGGCTTTAATTTTTTTGTAATAAAAAATTAATAGGATTAGGAACAAGAGCAGTTAGTTCCAAAAATTTTTATTTCAATATTATTTAATTTCATGTTCTAATTTTACTGTTTTTATAATGCAATTAACTTCTTTAATATATACATAAGTAATAATCCAGTCTGAATAAAGTTTGATATTTTTCGTGAGTTTATGTAATGGATTTTCCTTATGCTAACCGACTTGAGATCTGTTACTGGTTCAAAAACATGTTTTCTGGACAAATTCAGTAAAAATATACATAATATTTTGCTCTTATAGCGGTCTTATTATTTTATTGTGAAGTTATGACTACCAAATTCGTCCACTAAATATCCATAAAATTAAAAAATTGGTAGCTAAATAAAAATAAAAAATGGAAAAATCACACGTCTAATACTATGTCTTTGTTCTAAAGGCTCTTGATCCACTTCTGCGTTCATTGATGCGAGAGACTTCTAAGAGCCGAAATAACGCAGGAAATTAAAAAAAAAAAAATGTTTATCCTTAATTTGATTTCTTAATTAGTAAGTATGGTTGAGAACAACAACCTAAGCACTGTAACCTTAAATTAATATAAAGGTTACTTTAGCCATTATTAGGCGTATTAATAAAACCTATTTATGTTTAAATGTAGACTGTTATATAAAGCTATAAAACATTCATTTGGTAATTGGCTTGAGAAGAGTATTCGATCGCCTGAGGGCAAGCGCCTGAACTGATCAAAGATTTAAAAAGCCCGCACAGCCCGAGGAAAAATAAATGGTGAGGCAGTAGACACTTTTTAGTAGGAAATGGTCGATGTTATAATTGGTTTAACTAACAAAAAATATTTTATTTCTATCGTAAATTACGGACTTTTTTTTTGTTCTCTGGTATTTATATAAATTGATAACATAAATTTTTATTGACAGTGTAGGGAACTTTGTATAAAAAGCATTGAACGATTTTTATATTTTCAAAAATTAACATTCTTTATTCAAAGTATTAATTCAATACCTTATTATTACAGTATATATCGATTTAGATGTATATGCACATAAATGTATATATGTGTGTATGTGAATATATATATTCATATAATCATCGCTACTTCATTTGTTTTACCTTTATTTTATTTTATTGGAATTATATCCTTAAGATTTATTTTACTTCATTATTTTATTAATTTTTTTTTCATTACCTTTTATGTTGGTTTATCTATTTATCTTCTGTATTTGATAATTTTGATTTTTGTTTGAACTTGTAAATATGTATATTAACAGTAATTGTATCTTTTTGTTTATTATCTTTAGTTTACTTGTATTCGATTCTTTTTCATTTTTTCTTCTTTATTAGAAGTTAATCACCTTATGATTTGTAATATGATATATAGTTTTATTTTATTTGTTCTAGTTTCAGTTTATACATTCTGTTTATCTTGTTGTTTATTTTTTATCTTATCAAATTCATAATTATAATTATACATATGACAGTTTATAATTTCATTTTTATTTTAAAATTTTGTATTTTACTCTAAGGCTCTAAAGCCTTATTCTTACACTTGTAATATTATTCTAAATGGATCAGTCCCAGGATAAATAAAAAATATTATTATTATTATTTATAGTTTATATTATTAAAAGAACGAACTATTCACATGTACTTTTATTCACAAACAGGAGATGATAAATGTTTCGGAAAATTGAAAATCTTTAATTATGATTACGAGAGCTTCCGTGTGAAAGCTTAGATTTGATGCTTCGACTTTTTAGAATAATAAAAAGTCATAATCATAAATCATAAATTTATCAACGATTTTTGCCTCATTTCTCAACTATACTAAAATATTGTTATATTTTTTATATAAGTTCTTTCAACAACATATTATTTCCAATTTTCTCAACTCAAAGTTTCACTTGACGAAGGATCTTTTTTCAAATATGCAAACGTCCTCAAGGTAATATCCTTGGTCCCATCCTCTACACCGCCTATACGGCTGACGTCCCACCAATCCTAACACTATCCTCACCACGTATGCCGATGACACATGTGTGCTCCCTGTTAATAATAACCCATTAATTATATCCCAAAATCTCCAATCCCATATTACAGCCCTCGAAGAATGGTGTCGTAATTGGAGGATTAAGATAAATTCCAACAAATCTCATAAAATTACCTTTATCCTTCGTCGTAAACCTACTGACTGCCCTACAGTTTCATTTAATGATGTTACTCTTACCCCTGTCGAACAGATCCGCTACCTTGAACTATATTTGGACAAACGATTAACCTGGAATCCTCACACAAGACTGAAAAGACAGGAAACTGCACGTCAATTTCGGCTATTACAGCACTTACTAGACAAACGGTCTAAACTTTTAACACATTACAAAAGACTGATCTACATGACTGTAATAAGGCCAATCTGGACATACGGAGTTGAGCTTTGGAGCTCCACTAAACTTTCGAATTCCTCTCGTATCCAATCCTTACAATGCAAAATCCTTCGTAAAATCCTCAATGCTCCTTACTTTGTCACAAATAAAATCATACATAAAGACCTTAATGTTCCCTATGTAACCGATCTAGCCCGAACCAGATATCACTCCTTCCATTATAAACTCCCTGAACACTCAAACCTCCTAGTTTCTAACCTTGCATCCTTTTCCATTCCTGACAATCCTCCGAGGCGCCTGAAAAGAAGATGACATTAGAGTGCTACCAATGGGTAGTTTCTCTACACGCCTGAAACACTCCAATTTAACTTAGATCAGATTTACTAAATGTATTATAATGTACAGTTGTAAATAGCAATAAATAAATATTTTTAAAAAATATATATATATGCAAACGAGTACCTAGAATGCTCCCGTAGATGTAAAGTGTTTGAGTTAGAAAACTGAACAAGTTTCCATGGAAACCTGTCTAAATATCTTTAAAACTTGGTTTTACTTTTAAAAGTTCAATTGTCTGTACCTTTACTAATAATTTTACGATTTCTTTGATTTTTTTTTTCATGAAATTTAATTACCTTTCAAAAAGAAGGGTTGTTAAGTTCTATAAAAAAATATGAAGGACGCAGTTTTTTATTCGATTTTTGGATTCGTATAAATCTGCTGATAAGAAGCTTATTCAAACTATTTTTACACTACCTTCCTTCTGTTCGGTTTAGGGATCCTGTAACAAAAGGAAATAAATTTTGTGATATGTATTGTACAATTTATAACATATAAAATATTTATTAATGTGGCCACTGACGAACTACTCCACACAAAATTGTTTCGTTTGTGAAACTTTGTAAAAATAAATCTTTTATTGTGACAATGAAGTTGTATTTCTATTATTTTGCCACAGTGTGGCAGTTACAACCTTACATGGCTAGCTAACTTTATATGGCAACCTTAAATGGTAAATTATTTGAGGGTCATGAAAAAGGTAGGTTCCTTCATTGGAAGAGATTCCTTGTTACGAAATTATATTGAGTAGATCATGTCATATTTTTTCTAATTTCTACCTCCTCAAGTTTTGTCCCACACTTTTATTAATTTTCACTAATTATTACTCTAGGCAAGGGTTTACCCGGATCAAAATTAGGGGGGGCAAGCCATAGTCAATCAGGTGGCATTTGAGCACGGAAAAGGAGAGCGAAACCAAAATTGTAAGAACATTATATATAAATGCCGCTTTATTATATTATATTATTTAATTATTTAATACCAGATCGGCCTGTTGGGCCTTACATACTTCTTAATAAAAGAGATTTTCATGTCGGTTAGCGTAAGTAATATATTAAATACAAAATAGATATTATTTATAATTATTACAGTATATATCGATTTAGATGTATATG
>NW_027107649.1:269701-279720 GCF_000696795.3 Halyomorpha halys | reverse complement strand
ATACTCTTTTATTTTATTTCTGTTTCATCTAATCTTCTTTGGCTCTTTCAGATATTTTTACATACCAGGGTATTGATTTCTTTCTATATCTATTATTTTATTCAATATAAATCCTGCTGTAACTTTTCTGCTTAATATTTATTACTGCAATTATTATTTATACTTGATTCTGTCCATTTCAAATTTTAAGTTGCTAATTTTTGTATGATGTTTACAAATTTTTTTTTTACATCATCTCATGGTCTTATCATTGTTTAAATTATATTTCTAGTCATATTATTTCCCTGTTTACAATATTATTATTTTTTTTAGCCCTGATGAAACCCTGAGAAGTGAGGCGAAACGTTGGTGCACAGTAATAACTATTTACTATTTGAGTTCCTCCTTGACCATCTTTCTAAATTATTTTATCCATATTTTTTTAAAATTCAATTCGTTCAATTTTATATCTTTTGTGTATAGCTATCTTTGTTTTAAGGTCCATAAGTTCATTAATATTTTTTCGCCTCAACCCGGACCACCTTCCTTCATTAATTATATAGGATCAACTAATAATTTTCCAGTTTATTAATTTTCCTAAATTTTTGTTTTGAGAAATCGTTTATTTATATTTTTTAATTGATTGTGTAATGGCATTTATTTTTTCCAGTTGATATTGATACGATTAATACATTTTGATTCACTTTAGAACATGTGTTGTAATTTTTCTACTACAAAGACGGAACGCTGAAAGGTGGACTGAGGCTGCTACATCAATACAGTCTGTTATGGCCCGAGAGACCTGCAGGTAACCATAGTAACCGAACCGAATCAATCAATTCATGTCTCTCCTTCTCCAATACCTCTTAGAATCATTCCAATAATAATGTCTCTAATACAACTATATTGTATTATTTATTTATTTATTTATTTTTTTTTTTATAAACTGACTTATAATTTAACTTCAAGGCCTTCTTAGAACTTGTTTACAATCACTTGCAACAAGAATAAAATTTAATTTATTTAACACAACTTTATTTTTGGCCTTTGATCGGTTACACCGGATCCCCACTAAAAAAAAATAAATTAATCTTTCTCACGATGCAACATTTTCTATCAGATAGGAACACTTCCATTTGACTTAATGGTGCAAGATGCCTCTCGCACAAAATATACGTCGAAGCACACACCTTGGTTTCACCGGTGTTAAATTTGGAATATAAATCCCTGTTTCAAACATAGAGAAAAATATGAAGTGGCAATAACTAATACTAATAATAATAGAAACTTGACAAACCCGAAGGAAACAACCAATCGCTGTCTATATACATATATGTGACACCCAATCTACAAAATCAGTACCTTTGCAATCCCACACCTTTGGTATATCAGTCAGGAGTTTATCAGTGTTTATTATTAACTAAAAACAATAATAATGATTAAAAAAACTGATAAGACAGAAAGCTTCTTTATACTAGCAATGTTTTTCGAAAGCACGGTATGTTTAAAACTATTAAAGAAAACTTATGGTAATTCAGTATAAACAATATTTTTAATTCTTTCTCCCTGTGGTATAAGGATATACCAGCATAGATATACTGTTTTTTCTCCATATATGTTCAAATATTATGACCATGGCATTCCAGTTTCCCGGCAAGTTCTTCCAATTGCGTTGAACCTCGTCTTCCACGCGGTTGTCGGAGCTTAAAAACCAAATGTTCTTTAACTAAGTGAACAGGTGACAAAAGGGTGGGTTCGTGATAATGTTTTAATTTTATTACGCTCCGACTAAGCACAAAGTACTCCATAATTTAAAAAAGTACATGCGTAACATTATCCCTACGCCATGGCATCCAGTCAGGACGTCTGACTGATAGGCGATTCAGGTTCGACGACGTGGTGAAAGATGAGGCTTTACGCTTTCTCTAGGACATGGCGTGAAACTGGTATGCCATGGACATACAAAAAACTTTGAGCGTCTTCAAAAATGCATCGACGTAATTGGCGATTACGTAGAAAAATAGACAAATGTCCTAAATTTAAAGTTATGAAAATATTATTGGAACTAATCGGGATTTAGTATTTTTTTAAAAAATTAGAGACCTTACTTTTGGTATTACTCTCGTATTTATTTAAAAACCTGTTATCTCAAGAACTTAATTTGTAAAATTTTAGTTTGTTTTTTGATTTACCAAATTTTTGTATAGTGGAGTACACTACTACTCCAAAGCCCTAAATTTCTCCAACAGCTATTTATAATAAGCTACAAATTTGCAAAAGAACTATAACCCCTAATACTTGAAAATTTCTAAACGATAGTGTACATTATTCGGTAAAATAAAGTAATATTGTCAAGGTTCTGTCCTACTTCTACACAAAACTATCAAATACACCTGACAAGGTTATCCATCCGAGAGAAATCAATTATACTATTATTAATATAGTTGGATGGGAGGAAAGGTCTTTGCTCTTGTGACACACTCTTCCTTCCGTCATTTCCTCTTGAGCAGACTGCCAGAGGTGCGGGATGTCATCACGTATTCTGGCCGTTAGAAATCTGTTTGATATTCTTCGAGCAGCTTTCAGGAGCGTTCGTTCAACTTGGCCTCCGCCTCCTTCTTTCTCTTCCAACTATTTGTCGTCTTCATATCTGCATCATCTAGATTGTTTTTATTAATTCCAACTAAACGTGGCCCCAATCAAATGCTTCTAAATATCATTTAACTTTTCTTATAGTAATCTGATGATACGTGAATCTCCATACCCCCTTAACCACTGGAAAAGTTTGCATTAATTTTAAAGATGAATAGGCTTCCGTTTAAATGCCTCACTTTTATCAGAATTTACATATCAGATCATTATATAATTTTGATACTTAATTTATCAATATAATAGGACTAGTTTTTGGCTGAATATTTTGTTTTTTACTTGACGTTTCTAATACTTCTTCTATTATTTTGTTTCTAGTTTGCTTCGATCACCACACCACCCTTGAAGAATTGTGCCAAAATTGGAGGATTAAAATTAATTCCAATAAATCCCACTAAATCATATTTACCCTTCTCGTAAACCAATGACCTCTTGCCCAACAGTATCCTTTAATAATACCCCACTTATTCCTGTCGAACAGATCCGTTACTTAGGACTACATCTGGACAAACGACTGACATGGAATCCTCATACAAGACTGAAAAGACAGGAAACTGCTCGTCGATTTCGACTATTAACATTTACTAGACAAACGGTCTAAATTGCCAATCCATTACAAAAGACTGATCTACATGACTATTATAAGGCCTAACTGGACATAGTTGAGCTTTGGGGCTCCACTAAAACATCAAATTCCTCCCGAATCCAATCCTTACAGTCCAAAATCCTTTGTAAAATCCTTAACGCTCCTTACTTTGTCACAAATCAAGTCATCCATCATGACCTCAATGTCCCATATGTTGCTGATTTGGCCACGACCAGATACCATTCCTTCCATGGAAAACTTCCCTATCACCCAAATTCACTTGTTTCTAACCTGGCTTCTCCTTCATTACCTAATAATCCTCCTAGGCGTCTGAAAAGAAGATGGCCTCGGGATCTTCCCCTTTAGAAATGTTATTGGAGTTCTATCAATGGGTAGATTCTCCACATATTTGTATCATGTCACTATGTCACCTCCAGCAAATTTACTTGTTGTATATATGTTATACAGTTGTAAATAACAATAAATAAATGATTAAAAAAAAATATAGTTTGCTTCGAATCATAATTGCATCAATGTATTCTTCGTGACGAAACAGTGGCTTGAATAGCAGATGGCAAGGTGACAAATACCACGGTAATAAAATCTTTTACATGTACATACCTAATTAAAAAGGACTTTTTATTTAACTCCCCATTTAAAATTATTGAATTAATATTTGGAACGATGTGAAATCTTGCTTTCGGTTTGACGCATCTTGTTTTACGTCGATTTCGTTGTATTTGAGTTAATGATGGGTTCGCATGACATCACCTGTTCTCGGACTTGAATTACCGATTACTCAAGCCTTAGAAATAAAGTTTTATTCATCTCTGTATTTTCTTTCTTTGAAACTTTCATCTTTCTACAAAGGTACATTTGATTTCCTTAGAATAATTTTTAAACCACTAAACTATTTTTAAGTATATTTTGAGCACAAAACTATGATAATAAAATACAATATCAAATTACATTACAAGTATTGGAAAAAATTAATAGCTTTAAATTTATTATTATGTAATTATAATAATAAAATACACTTTGATAAAATTACATTCCATGTATGAATTGGTACAAATAATAGCTAATATTATATTACTATATCAATAATATCCAATACCAAATTATATTATATTTATCGATAGGTACAATTAAAACATAATATGTAGTATTATGTATATACCCAAAGCAAACTAGAATTCATTTATAAAACATTCCTATTCTTTATTTATAAGCCAATTTAAATCAATTTCGAAAAATTAATGGCACAAAGACCTTCAAATTAATAGTATCTTCAACAAATATGTTATTAATTTTATTTGACGATTTAGGGACCCTATCCTCAGAACTAAATTCAACAATTTAAAACGTAAAAAAATATTTAAGTAATCACATATTAACAATAATTGAATTGTTGGTTTTTAAGCTGATACAAACCAATAATTTAAGACATTATGCATACATGATGCGTTCACAAAGTTTCTAGATTTGTCTCAGAACCAAAAAAGTATTAGATATTTTTGTATAGCATACTTAAAGTCTTCAAAATGTGACCCTCGGGGATGTGGGGGGACACTGGTGCGTGTTTTTTCCATTGTGCATAGCCTCCTTGGATCTCTTCGCACTGAAGACTTTTAAGGAACCTCGCAAAGCTGCCTCTGGAATCAAATTGCTTTTCTATCAGGTCTTTCTTAATGTGGTGATACAAATTGGAGTTGCTGGGAGCTAGGCGCAGACTATAGGATGACTTCCGCAGTGTTGCTACGTTGAACTTGGTCAAAAGTTTGGCAATCACGTCCGAAACTTCTAGATTTTTTCCTGAGTTCAACGCCAAAGGGGCCGTTTGAAAAATGGTGTCCACAGAGTCCGCTCAGAGATCAAACACGATTGGGTTCCATACCTTGAAAATGCCTCCTCTTAAAGGTCGCTTGCCGCCGCAGAAGTTTCGGCCAAGTTCAATAGGGCAACATTTCCGCATCACCAACCTAGCTCCCAGTGACTTCTTTTTGGTACCTCGAACCTGAGAGACCTGAATGAGAAGCGATTTGACACGATTACAGCAGTCAAGGAGGTCGGTTGAAGCTTTCTGCGCCAAGGACTTCCAGGGAAACTATGAACAATGGAAAACACTGGAAGCTGTGTGTTGATGCCCTAGGGTCCATGAGACTAGTCTAGAAAATTTGAACGCACTATTTTAATGAAGAGTTGAAGTGGCTATATCCCTGCTTCCGTCGTAAATATTTCCTTGCATCCTTCCTCTAACAAGTTATACAATCCCCCCTTCCATCATGCATCTCTCATCTCCTTAATATAATTTAAATCATCAATACATTCCCGTTCGCGGCCTTCAGACTTATATGTAACTGCCTATCGAACCGCAGCCTTTGGCAGACCTTTCCTTTGCAGTCTCTCTTCCCTATGGAATTCTATTCCATCTTTCATTAGTTGCTCTAATAATCTTCCAGCCTTCAAATCCATTATAACAATTAAAAGCTTTAAACAAAACAAAATATATGTTCATACAATCATTTTTTTTTTCTTTTATTGTTATTAGAATATACTTTGAGATTTATGATTTGCTAGAGGATTTTTTTTTTTTTTTTCTTATGGCTTGTTATTTATTATTATATTTTAATTATTTTTCTACCTTTGATGTTTTTGATTTTATTTTATACAGAATATATATAAACAATAACTATTTCTTTTGTTAATTATTGTTAGTTCATCTATGTTTGATTCTTATTCATTTATATTATTAGAAGTTAGTTATGATTTATCAGATGGTGAATGATTTTGTTTTATCGGTTTTCGTTTCTTTTTTATTTTACATATTCAGTTAACTTTGTTGCTTATTTTTAATCAAGATGTTGTATTTGTTCATTTTTATTTTTTTTTATTTTATATTATATTTTATATTTTTATTTATATACAATGATATTTACTCAGAGTCCATGCTTCTTATTTAGTCAATTGAATAAAATCATATTCAAATTAATATTGTTACAATTAAACCTATTGGTAGTACTGACTTTGTTGCTATCATTCAGTTCTGTTGTTTTATTATTGTCCAACATTTTATATTTTCTTGTAATAATTAATTGCATTTATATACTAATATTAATCATTTAAGAACTATTATTTCAATTCCTTGTTATAGTTATGAGTTTTTACAAATTATTTTTATCCATTGTTTTTCTTTCCTTTACACATCTATAGTTATATATGATTTTATATATATATGACCCCTCCCACAATAGACTCCTCTCTGTGACGTCACAACGATTTGCTGGAGGGGGGAGGCAAAATCTATAATTACAGTATCTTAATTTTCCAACTCTTCTCTATTTAAACTTTTCAGTTACCTGCTGCGAATGTTGTCCCTTGATAACAATGATTTTCTTTTATATTTGAACACAATAAATGTATCGAGAAAATTTCAATTGTATCAACTTAGAAGGTATTCCTAAGCTTTGCCTAGAAATTCCTAAGATAAACTAGCCATATTATCGTTAAAAGTAGGGAAAGAAGATTCAGGGCTTCAGTGGAAAGAAAGAAGGAATTAGAAACAATATCAGAAAACTTAAAAAAAAAAATTTAAAAATAACAATAAATTTTCCAAAGTATTTTTTAAATCACTTTTCCCCTATAATTTACAACTGTAAAGATGATTATAACTTTTAATTTTAATAGATATACTTTTAGTATTGCACTAGTATTTTTAATGTGTGCCAACGCGTATTTTTTAGCAAAACAATAACACCCAAAACAACATAAATTTGCTTAAAAATGATAAGAATATCTTCATTCTTAAATCAGATTCTATAATATCGGACTTTTTCCTACGCTCCTACTTAGATGACAATATATTCCTCCGTCATAATGATCCAGAAATTCTAATTTTCTTTTTATTTTTTTTTTATTTAGTTTTTTTTTTAGGTTGGCTCTACAGACCTTTTAGATCTTTGGCCGCCCGAACCAACTTTCACCTTGCCTACCTGTCTTGGGCTACTCCCTTCCAATTTGCTGCATTCAGCTCTTTCGCATATTAGTTCAGTCTGCCTATCCATCTGGGACCTGTTTCATAATGAAAGCTAATAGTATTAGTTCAAAATACAAGTATAGAAACAACGGGTTAATTACACTAATACTTATTTTTTTCATAATAGGGAGGACTATTAGTGATATTACAGGAGTTAAAAAGTACTTAAGTAGTTATTATTGTACAAGTCAGTGTAATTCTATTAAGTTAAATCGACAAGACTAATAGTATTAGTTTGTACTTTATTATGAAAATGGATCCTGGTTTCTGGCCCCCCACGTGGTTTCTTGTCTATACTGGCATTCATTCCTATGTAGATATATGTATATATATCAATAAATCCTATATGTATTCCGTTATAAGATCTAAAATTCATTATTATTATTATTATTAAATTATTTCGCTGTAATGTAAACAATTAGTGAATGTGTTCTATATTAACCGTCTATTACCTAAGAAAATAATTAGACCTAATGACTGCAGCTTTTTCGCAGTCAAAATCACCTGAATTGAGTGAAAATCTTTGCAAGTGTGAAATAAATATAATTCTCACTCCTTTCTTCTTTAGATGAAATTTTCTATAAAATGTTATTAATTACTCACTTGCACCACAAACTTTAATATGCGATTCTGAAGCTAATATCTCTCAATTAGCTCTAAAAATTTCATTACCTAATAGAACAAGAGCCCAATAGGAGAAAAAAGGCAGTTATTTCACCCCAATTTTTGATTACTTAATTGAAAACTATGTATATTTACTAGTCAAAATTGATGAGTCTGTCAAGTATAGGTAGGGGGAATAAAAAATGGTGGCTGTTTCGAAACTTTAAAAATAATTAATTTTTTATTCATCGCTCTAAAGTAGAGTAAATTTGCTAAAATGTAAGCCCAAATAGAATCCCTAAATAAATAGAGCTATTTACTTAGTTCTCGAGATATAGCTTTTTAAAAAGCGACATTTCATAAAAATGTTGTATGGGACGTACTGAAAGATCAGTAGTTAGTGAATTTATTTTCAAAACTCTATATCTCGAAAACCGTTTGACGTACAAATGTCTATTATTACTCAAATTAAAGTTAGTTTAATGAGCTATAAAGACGTTTATAACTTTTATTTTCGTAGGAGTAGTAGTTTTCCAGAAAATTGCTAAAATAAATTGATTTATAGTTGTTCAGACAAATTTTCATTTTCCAAATTTATATTCATATGCGAATATCATAAAAACTACTACCCCTACGAAGATAAACATTATTAACTACTTTATAGTAAATTCAATTTCCTTTATTTTGAGTGTAGACAGACACATGTGCGTCTTATGCTAGTCTAGAGATATATTTTTTTCAAAAATCCAACATTTTATACGAACAACTAGAAATTAACATTTTGTGAGTTTATTTTGTCAAATATCATAAAAACTTGTACTCCTACAAAGATAAACATTATAAACTATTTAAAGTAAATTTAACTGGCTTTAATTTGAGTGCTGACACACACCTGTATGTCCAATGGTTTCTGAAATAAAGTTTTTCATAAATCAAACTTATTGTCCGAACAACTATAAAGCAATTTATTTTAGCAAATGTCATGAAAACTACTATTCCTACGAAGGTAAAGGTCATAAATTACTTTATAGTACATTAAACCAGCTTTAATTTGAGTGCTAATAGACATCTGTACGTATCATAGTTCTGGAGATATAGATTTCTCAAAATAAATTAACTAACTACCGATATTTCATTACATTTTAATGAAATATTGCTTTTAAAAGGGTATATCTCGAGAACTATTGGACGTAAATAGCTCTATTAGGTCTAATATTTCAGAAAATTTCTTTAAATAATGTTCTATTAGATTTTCTATTGTTGTTGTAGTTTTTAAGATATAGATATTTTCATCTCCGAATGAAAAAATAATGTTTTTTTAATTTTTTGAAAAAGTCGCCATTTTTTATTCCCCCTACCTATAATTGGCAGACTCATCAGTTTTGACTGGTTACATAGTTTTCATTAAAGTAATAAAAAATTGGGGTGAGATAATTGCCTTTTTTTCTTCCCGGCTCTTGTACAGTTTTACTCCATTTTTTATATTGATCTTAAGTAACCGAACTACTTATTTCAGCTTTTTTCTCTCCCAAATCCGCTAAAACTTCACCTCTGATCTTCTAATACTGGTCTAGAAGCATGTTCGACATTTTACTTTCACATTTAGATAGGGCCTCGGTTGTTTGTTATTTCGCACAAGCCTTGGAGAGAGATTTAAGAAGCTTAGATACCCTCAACCGGGTGAAAGCAGTATTTTATTTATTCATCAATTTTTCTCGTGAACGAAGACGGTAATAGTCGATCATAATTTCTTTTTAAAATACTTTTAGAATTAATGGTTTCAGCCAATTATGTTATGGCTTATGGTGACTATGATCGTATACGGCAAACCGTACCACTCATCCCAGATTTCCGATATCTTGTTGGGCTACTTAATTTAATTGATACTCCCAAAATACAAAACTAAGTATTGTCAAGCTATTTTGATTAATAATTCTATTAAAAAATAAAATTAAAATTTTCATAATAAAAATTATTTTCTCGAGGGAAATTACTGGACCTAACGTCTCATATTCTTGGGCCTTGAGGCGCCTGTAATCCAGCCCTGACTGTAACAATCATATTCGTTAATGATATGACGTTTTTGCTATTGTACTCTGCTGAGTTTTCAATTTTAAGGAAATATTTAATCTTAAAAAAAAAAAAAAAAAAAAAAAAATCAACGTA
>NW_027107649.1:266318-268885 GCF_000696795.3 Halyomorpha halys | reverse complement strand
TTTTTTTACTTTTATCTTGCCATAGGCGTTGATGAGCAGAGGGTTTTACGCTTTTAAGCAACAATCAACAACAACAATCAACTATCACATAGCCTTTAGAGGTTTTTGATTGATACTAAATTCCTTGGTGAGATTTTGTTCTTCGAAATTCTGTAAGCCAAATACTTGAAGGATATTGCTGCAAAGAAACATTCCAATGGTCTTAATTTTAAACCCTGACCTTCTGCGACATATTATTGTTGTTACATAAAACCAAGATGTCATCCTAGATTCTGAAGAATATTAAAATATCCTCAATATAATTGACGCCAATGTTTCTAAATTTCACTTAAAGTAATGTTTGATAACATTCTATGGAACGTGGCTGATGGTGGCCCAAGCATAAGGAGATATCACACAAAAAATCTACTATTTGCACTTACACGTACAGTATGAGTTAGTTCTGCAATTGTGCAAAATTTCGAATCCTAGTTTTCAATAGAAGTACACGTCTTAAGGTTTCTTGAGTCCATATAACAAAGTCTCATATGTGTCAAGTGTGTGTATGTCAACAATCTAGCACATGAACGAAAAATTGTGCGAAACTGATGTTGAATGCAGAGAAGACTAAGGCAATCGTTATAGGATCCAATCACCTCCTTAAAACTATTCCTCTTATTCCAACATTATTCCTAAACAACAATCCAATACAATTCCATCCGTACGTTAAAAACCTTGGTGTCACTACAGTCCAAACTCTCTCCTGGAAAAACCACGTCTCCGATATTCCCCGTCGTACCTTCTCCACCCTAAAGCGTTCAAATCATCTTCGTCACCTACTTCCTTTTGAAACCTGCAGGCTCCTGGTTACTTCCTTAATATTCCACCACTTTGATTATTGCTGTGTGGTCTACGGGAGTGTCTCTGGGGATCTCGAAACAAAATTAAAACGGTTAAATAATTGCTTTTTACGATTCATCTTTGGGGCCTCTGTAACCCGGTTTATTGAAGTGGCTTTACCCCTCCTTCCGTCGTAAATATTCTTGCTTCCTTCCTCTAACAAGTTATTTCAATCCCGCCGTCCATCGTACATCTCTGATATGCTTTAATTTAAGTTCTCAGTGCATTCCCGCAATACCCGCACACGGCCTTCGGACTTAAAATGTAACTGCCCATCGAACAGCAGCCTTTGCTAGATCATTCCTCATCAGTTCCTCTTCCCTATGGAATTCTACTCCCTCCTTTATTCGTAGTTCTAATACCCTTCCAATCTTCAAATCCCGTATCTTCGAATACCTTCTGTCCACCCAATTCCGGAAGAATAACAATTGAAAGTTTCAAAAAAAGTTTATATATTTTCTGTATTTTATGTCTCAAATTTTCGTTTATAATTGTAAATATGTCATTAGCATAAATTCTATCTTTCCATTATTTTTTTTAAGTTTGATTGTATTTGATTGTTTATAATTTTTTTCTCCTTTTATTTATTATCAGAAGTCATCTTATGTTTTATGATATGACATGTGGTTTTATTTTATTTGTTTTGTCATTTTTTAAAATTCAAATTGATTGTTCTATTTTATTTTAAAAAGTTTGGTAATTTCATCTCTATTTTGTAAATTCATCTTTACTCTAAGGCTCTAAAGCAGTTTCTTTGTATTTTGACGCCTGTATATTATTCTAAAGGGATCAACCCCAGAATAAATAAAGATTATTATTAGTATATATTATGAGTTTATATTCTATTTATTTAAAATTAATATCAGTTGTATTTTGTATTTTACGTAGGTTTTATTTATGTTTAGAGGGGAATAATAATGGGGAAAAAATTCATAGATCAAACCAATGAGATGGAAATGAACTAAAGTTAGTCTAGCTTGAAAAATCCCAGTGACCATCACACCACTTCAACCACCAGTGGGACATTCCCCTGAGCGATGCTGAGACATGCTGGTCTCACTCAACGGTTAAACGTCATATTTGTGACATGACATCTATAATAAATAATTAATTTATTTTATTTAATTTTTTTTTGTATGCATTAAACTATAAATGCATAGTTTTGCAGCGCCCTGATTATAATTGAAAATGGCGATTATAAGTTTTAACCCGTTGAGTTGACGTTTATAACATAAATAAAAAAATCTCGTCCAAAAGGTTATAAGGTCGTTCTAGCATTCCCATAGCAGGAAGTAATCAGAGCAGGAAGGTCTTACAACGGGTCAAGCTGGGTCACGGGGGTGAATACATTATGAGCCAAATTTTATCGAGGGGAATATATAATTTATCGTTGTTGAGGGACTTACATTGGTGTATGAGGACCTTGGGGGAACCTGAAATGAAGCGATCGATGACAGTTAGCAGGAAGGAAGAACCAACTCAACAAGTCTACAACTGTGATTGATATTGTAAACAATAAGTTGGAATATCTAGATTGTATTTGCTAATCTGCAATGAAGTTTTCTTATGGGCTTCAATTATGTTAGAGTTGGTAGCAAACTAAAGTTCAGTTTAGTAAATAACTGGGCATGTAATAAATTTTTGATATTAGCAACTCATATAAATTCATGCATTAAACTTTTAAACAG
>NW_027107649.1:265307-266003 GCF_000696795.3 Halyomorpha halys | reverse complement strand
TATAAAAACAAACGTATGTACGTGTCCATTTGTTAGTACTGTTTGTTAATAATAAACTCTTGCGCAATACAATAATAATACAAACGTTCCTATGATCGCATTGTATAAGGTTTCCCGTAAGTGATCGTAAATATTTGAAGCGGTGTCATAGCAGACCCTGGTGCAAAAAAAAAAGTTTATATGAACCTTTGTTCGATTTCTAACAGAAACACTTTACTTGGACACTTTTCAAGGGCAACAAATGAGACCACTTCTACTTCCATAAAAACAGTACTGTCCTACAGATAAAAAGTCAGGTCATCGTAATTGTACCCAACGTACAACCAACTCAATGTTACATGGACCATGCAGTTGAACCTGATAAATTATGTATTCCCCTAGATACAATTTGCCTAATAGTGTATTCACCCCCCATGACCCCCGCTTGACCCTCTGTTGGATCTTCCTGCTCTGATTACTTCCTGCTCTGGGAATACTGGGCGACACTATAACCTTTTCGACGAGGAAGTTTTTATTTCTGTTAGCAGGCCAACGGATCAAAACGAACCGTTGGATATCGTTACTGATTTTGATTCACCTCATTCTGGTTTAGAATAGACCACAGAGAAGAAACCGCAGAGGGAAAAAAAGGGGTAGTTGATTGAATAATTGATTGGTTTTAGGTATCTTATTAAGTATAAGCATTAAAGAAGTATC
>NW_027107649.1:251415-264374 GCF_000696795.3 Halyomorpha halys | reverse complement strand
TAGGTTGCAATAAGTTCTGAGACACATAGTAACTGAGGTAATGATGTAGGGAACTGTTGGTTGCATAGTATAGAGCATTGACTATTAATACAATAGTAATTTCAATCAATTAAAAATAATTTCAAATCGATTGTTATATATAACTTCATTTCATTTTCTGGTAATTTTTTTTTCATTTAATGTTTTCAAAAATTATGTTAATTTTTTTTTTTTTTTTTATAAAAGTATAAAAAATAATAACAAATAAATAAGTAAAGACTTATCACATATTTGTCAAATAATTGCTTTACGTTTTTAAAAAGCATCTTGTTTCGACTATATATAATAATTCAAATAGTTGTTCTTGTAAATTCATGAATGATATTTTAATTTTTAAATTAAATTCTTCAAGGTGATTGATGTAAATATAAAATGTATTTCCAGTCTTTATTTCTTAGCTCATATTTACTAAATGTATTATAATATACAGTTGTAAATAGCAATAAATATTTTTTTAAAAAAAAGTCTTTATTTTTTTTATCTATTTAGTATTCTTTTTGTAAAAAATAAATGTTTAAATAAACTTTGAAACCTAATAGAATAGTTCTAGGTTGAATAATTAACATATTTTTACAAATAATTCTGATGAATTGTGTAGACAAAGTAATAAAATAAATGTTATACTTGTATTATTATATTATAAATTTTAAAATCCCTTTGTTACAGATTAACTCTCAATAAACTTATTATCGCCATTTGATAGTAAGGGGTAAATATCGACTTCTTTAGTAACCCTTGGCTTATAAAGTATAAATAATATAAAATGGATAATACATAACAAGAACTGCTTTGATATATATTTTTAATTTAAGATAAAATTTATATTAAGGCAGGTATATTAAAATGTTATATGTGATGTCATTAATGTTTCTTTTCTCTGATTATGACAGCCTTGAATTCCACCAGCCATCGATTCCAAGGTGCTTAAATTGATTTCGAGGAAATGGTGCTATGTCTCCCTAAATACCCACAAACTTTATTTCATATTTTGGAAATAAAAAATTAAAAACACAAATATCAATAAAGAGCGTATCACATTTCAATAAAGATTTTGTCACTTTCCACACAGTAATTCAGCAAAGATTGTTTCCTGCGGAAGTGAAACGATTAGTGTCAGCAGGCATAACTATATTAATAATATAATGAAACTATTATAATTATAAATCCGACAATCGTTGAGTTCTTTATTACCATACAATATATTAGCAGTTCTCATACAGGATCGATTTAATCAACGTTTGGAATTTATATCATTTTTAAAGACACTTGATTAAATTCTAACATTTTACATTACTAATATTTTTTCCTTATACTCATAATAATAATAATAATAATGGGCATTGTTAAATATTTTTATACCTATGGAATAATAAATTATTTATTGCAAAGAATCAAACCCAGTATTTATATAATTAATACACATTTCAAAGAAGGGACTGTTGAAGTTGTTTAATTGTTTAATTACAATTATTAACACCACTAAATTGTTTAATTACCAGAATAAAACATTGCTTGCATCATGATACCGATAGTATTCATTATCAGCTTTTCTCAGTCCACAACTACATCCTTTTCGCTAATTTGTTTTTTTCTTGTTGATAAAATACGAACATCAAAGAAATGTAAATGAAACGTCAAGCTCAAATATAGTTTTTATTAGCAATAACCGACCCACAGAAAACTATAAAAAAATCTTTATGGTCAGTTACATCCTACTACAAGTATTATAAAAACAAACGTACGTACGTGTCCATGTTGTCAGATTTGTTAGTAATAAACTCTTGCGCAATACAATAATAATACAAACGTTCCTATGAACGCATTGCACAAGGTTTCCCGTAAATGATCGTAAATATTTTAAGAGGTATGATAGCAGACCATGGTGCAAAAAAAAAATGTATATGAACCTTTGTTCGATTTCTAACAGAAACACTTTTCAAGGGCAACAAATGAGACCACTTCTACTTCCATTAAACTTTAATTTCTTACAAATGAAGAACAGGTTTCTTTTGAGAATGATCTATATTTGGTTCCTGATCTTTCATATGAACAGTATGGTATAAAATTAAGTTTAATTATTCAATATACCTGTGGCTCCTGAGGGATGGGGAGGGGGTATAGCACATTATTCACTGGTCGCCTTTGGTGAATAAAGGGGTAACTGTCAGTTGACCACTAACCCTTATCCTTCATGTTCCCTATTCCTATTCTTCAATCTCTTCCTCTTTCTAGCTTGCAAACTATCTTTAATCCTACCCAGTGCTTGCTTACCCCCCCCCACTGCCTTGTGGTGCCGGATTATCCAATAGGCAATGTAGACTGTTTGTGGGGCCCTGCCCCTTAGGGCCCCTAAGGGGTATGAAATATTTAAAGTAGTTTAAGTAACGTTCCAAAGATTTAATATTTTTTTCTTAAAGAACAACGAAATCACCCAATAAGCTCATAAGGTATATACTTATCTTTTATCTACTATAAAACTCGAACAATATCTTACCTCGAACAATATCGAACCTTATCTTCGCTTTATTACTCGTCTATGTTTCAGTATAGTTTCAGAATGCATTCCGAATTAGCTCCTAGCTCATTCATTACATAGGTTGGTCAATTGACTTTGGCGAGATATGCCCCACCAAGGGCGCAAAATTACATTTTGTGTTAAAAATTAAAACTAAAACTCCTTGAAATTCCAACACTTTTCAAATTGATATTTAGCTGTTTTTGATAATAGTATTGTTTTATATTAAAACAATAAACGATTTTTAGAAATTCTAGAAAATTGATCGGACCCCCCAGTATTGGTGGGCGCACATTTTTCAAACTCGCCAAGGGCGCAGAAGTATCTTGCTCCTGCCACTGCTTGCTTTATTATAGTTTCTCATTGTAAAATATGCAATGCGAAGTACCCAAATAAACAGTCCCATAAGCTTAATCCAACCCCGAATTTAGAAAAAAAGTTCAAAGAGTTGTAAATCCTAACAAAAACTTTTGCTCCTCCACATTGCGAGGTGGGCGTGGTGTCATTAACTCTTTCCTCCAAAAAATATCACCAACAACAAGGATGAATAATAAAAAAGATCTGGAAATAACAACACTGGCTTAAATTTTCCAACTTATAATAAAGTTCATTCCGACCCGGAGCATAACAACAGCTCAAAAATGAACCACAAGGGTAAGTAGATAATGCTGCCGCACAGGAAATAAGATAGACACTGAATTAAAGTTCCAAGATTTATTATAGCTGCAACGAATTAGCTTCTTACCAGTATCAAATTGCACCGGATTCAAGCTTAACCAAAAAGTGATAGACCTGCAAGGTTCAAGAAGAAATAAGGCGTAAAATCCTCCTTGCTAATAGATTCTATTATGGGCTACTCAAGTATTTAGGAATTGGAGCTTATCCAGATTTGCAAAATCGTGTATGTACATATGTAAACGTTGCATTGGCCTGGGCATGTCGCTAGCATGGCCCAGAATCATGGCCCTAAAATTATCTTGGTTGAAACCAATAAACGCAACGCTCGGAAAAGGAAGGTCAAAATTGCGCTGGTTCGATGCCGTCGTTGAAGATGCAAGTCTCACAAAATAGTTATGCACCCGTAAACATATTATCTTTGATACCCCTACATGTATTTCGGAAATGCTTCGTCTGATTTGGCTCAATGTTTCGAAATTAATGCAGACAAGGTCTAGTAAAAATTTCATTAGCAACTTTCGCTTACCCATGGGTAAAACTCATAAAATGTAAACCTATAACCGCAGGAATCTCCGGAATAAGGCTAATTTCTGGAAATTCCATATTTTACAAAAGAAAAAAGAGGATAAAAAGAAAGAAGCAACGAGGAATTTATACAAAACCACTGTACTTGGTAGACCTCATTCCTACTTAACTAGTTCCTTTAACGCACAATACGCCAATCTGATATTTCGCCATGTATGTTCCAATGGTGATACCTTAGAAACCAGACAGTACACACGGCGGTATCCCAACAAACTTTCCTAGAGGTTAGAACCGAAATGCTACCGAAGGCAATAGTATACGGTTGAAAGAGACCAATACTTTCCAAGGGACTCCCAGGGGTGCAAGTCCGGTTGTCAGAGTCTGAATTAATTATTTCCTCAAGCCAGAATACTAAACAACAGGTGGGTATCCGTCACTTGTTATTTTTTTAATAAGAAGTAATTTTATTTATTTCAATTAATAATTATTTTAGATATCCTTTTTCTCTTCCCTTTTGAGAGTGGTTTATTAGAAAATACGGAGAGGAATTCCTCGCTTCTCTAGATGTGGGCAGATAACGCGACGTTAAGTCTTGCTTGTAAACAGTATAGTTTATTGCATTCAGAGCAGGTCCTAGCAGAAAAAATTACCCCATTAGGTCCATATTATAGATATATATATTTATATTTACTTTTCAGATGAATGCGTGGCTCTGCATGTTAAGCAAATTCGGCTACCTATTTGCAGATATTTCAAAACCACATACCCGACCTCTTCGGACACTTACTATTGCAGACAGGCTGCTCCAGATGGATGGATGTCCAGCTTGCAGCAACCGGGAAGTGTCAGTTTGGCTCAACGACCATTATGCAGCGATGTGGATCGGGAGATACGGCTCAGTCAGTTGGAGGAGGCCTGAGGCCTGACTCCTCCGGACTTCTACATCTGGAGGAAGTTGGAGTCTTGTATTCCGACAAACATGAGCTTGTTGCAGGATGAATATCTAATAAATGCAACGGAATGTGGTGTAGTTGGCTTACAAAGAGCCTGGGCGTTTCGCTTCAGAGAGGAGGCAATTTTGAAAAAGAAAATTTTTTATTTAAATATATTTCATAATTTTCTGTTTAATGCTGAAGTAAATTTCTTTTATTATTTTAAATATTTATTTTATTGTGTTCAATGTTAATTTCACATCAATTAATTAATTTTTTGAGAGAAAATAATTCCACACTACTCTTATTGTCTGATCAGGATCCAAATCTAGACAAATAAAAAAAAAACTTCGACTTCATTTAGCAGATTATAATATAATTTAAACCTTGATAAAGGTATAAGTTTTCCTAAAAGTGGGGTATCCACAGAGTTGAAGAAAAGTTCTTGGATAATAGGTGACGCATTTCGGATAAAATTATCTATTATTTTATGTTTCGTACATCATCTGTTATCCGAAAATATTGAATAATTGTAATTAATCGTTCATATTTCATCTTTGAAAATTATTTGAAGAAAAAATCATTCTTTTAGTTTATTATATAAAATACAGTGAAAATAAAATTTATTTTTCTTTTATCGACTAAATTTCTAAAAGGTAATTTATTCTTAGTCCCCGATCCCATTGCTGTGAGTTGGGAGTTGCTGCCCTAGAAGATGTCATCATTACTACATTCATTCCTCTTCCGACATTCTTTCTTATTGTCTAGTTCATATTTTAAAATTATAAACCAAACATCAGGATTCATAAAAACGTACTGAAAGATGAGTAGTTAGCGAATTTATTTTGAAAAATCTATATCTCAAAAACCATTTGACGTACAGAGGTCTATTAGCACTCTATTTAAAGCTAGTTTAATGAGCTATAAAGTAGTTTATAATGTTTATTTTCGTAGCAGTAGTAGTTTTCATGAAATTTGCTAAAATAAATTGATTTATAGATGTTCAGACAAATTTTCATTTGCCAAATTTATATTCATATGTGAATATCATAGAAACTACTACCACTACGAAGATAAGTGTCATAAACTACTTTATAGTAAGTTAAATTTTCTTTATTTTGAGTGTTAGCAGACATATGTGCGTCTCATGGGTCTAGAGATAGATATATTTTTAGATACAGAGATATAATTTTTCAAAAATCCAACATTTTTTACGAACAACTAGAAATCAACATTTTGTGAGTTTATTTTGTCAAATATCATAAAAACTACTACTCCTACAAAAATAAAAGTTATTAAATATTTTATAGTAATTTTAACTAGCTTTAATTTGGGTTCCTGGCAGACATCTGTACCTCCAATGGTTTCTGAAATAAAATTTTTCATAAATCAAACCTATTGTCCGAACAACTATAAATCAATTTATTTTAGCAAATTTCATGAAAACTACTACTGCTACGAAAATAAACATCTTAAACTACTTTATAGGTCATTAAACTAGCTTTAATTAGAGTGCTAATAGACCTCTGTACATCAAATGGTTTTTGAGATATAGATTTTTCAAAATAAGTTCACTAACTACTGATCTTTAAGTACATTTTTATGAGATGTTGCTTTTTAAAAGGCTATATCATGAGAACTATTGGGCGTAAATAGCTCTATGGTGGCTCATATTTACTCTTTTTTAAATAATGTTCTTTTAAATTTTCTAGTGTTGTTGGTAGTTTTTAAGATACAGAGCTCCAAATGAAAAATTAATGTTTTTTTAAGGATTGAAACAGCCGCCATTTTTTATTCCCCCTACCTATACTTGGCAGACTCATCAGTTTTGACTAGTAATTATACATAGTTTTCATTAAAGTAATCAAAAATTGGGGTGAGATAACTGCCTTTTTTTCTTCCCGGCTCTTGTTCTACGTCAAGCGTATTCCTTATCCCATTATCGGGAGCACCAACATCTTAAATTTCCCACCAATTTTGACCGGATTTCCCAACAGTATTAAAATATTTTAATTTTTCAAACTGCATTGTGAAATATTTCAATATACTCAACTCTTTTGGAATTGAACTTTTCACTTAACTGTTGCCAATGTTGATACTTTACAGAAATAATTTTCTTTAAATAAGTACAACATTATATGTATAAAATCACAATTGCATAACTTCAGAGGTATTGGTATATATACTATATATATAATAGTTTTTAAATGTTAGTAACTTTTTGAGTGAAATATTGTTATGATAATTTTCACAGTTTAAAGAAGGCTCTCAAATTTTAAGTTTTAACCCTTCTTTACCTTTCCCTTCTGACCATTGTGATGTACCTGATTCGTTGTTACAAGCTTTTTGATGAACTCAAATGAACATTTATGCATTTAAAACTTTTTTTTAATCAATATTTGTTCTTTTTATCTTTTCAGTATAAAATACGTATTATTTTCAGATCAGCTTCTAAACAACTGATTATCACATCATTTTCAAGGTCCTGAGAGTCGCATTATACGAGAAAAGGTCCCTTGGTTTATAAGAAGTAGTCAATTACATCGCGACCTGCAAGTATAATCAATAGATTAATTCATTAAAAACAACATAAATTCACTCCCAATTACCAACAGTTAAATGTGAAGTAGAACATAAAACTTGTAGAACTTACAGTACAAGAAGTAGAACTTACAGTATAAGAAGTAGAACTTACAACATATGTAAAAGATTTGCTAATGCGAACTCTTTTCATATTTATTTGTTAATATTTTATCAGTTATTTACTTATTTTTACTATTTCTATAAATATTAGTTGTTATTTTTATTAATTTTGTATTTATTTATTTTTACTATTTCTGTAAATATTAGTTATTTTTTTAAATTTTGTATTTATTTATTTTTATTATTTCTATAAATATTAGTTGTTATTTTTATTAATTTTGTGTTTATTTATTTTTTTATATACATTACAAGTCTTGAGCAGTCTCTTATAAAAAAAATTAATCTATTTTAAAAACAATTTATATGAAAAATAAATGTTTGCCAGAAACATACCTTGTAGATCTTTAGCCGCTCGAACCAGCGAGCACTATCACATCATTAAGGGTATTCATGATGTTGTGTTAAATGTAAAATGTTTTACCATGTTAAATGTTGTAAGTATAGGATTGTGAGCAGCCTTATTTAAAGTCATGTTAAATGCATAACTGCTCCTAGCGGATTTTCTGAGCAACTTGTCTTGTAACCTTTCCTTCGTATTATTGTTTACTTCTAAGTTTTGATTTTACAACATGCCAAAATTGAAGAAAAAGTGGAAGTTGTGAAAGCTTGGCCCCTGAGTGTCTTGTTGGTGTTCTAACTTGTGAGGAAGAGAAACAAGATGAGTTAATTACTACTGTCATTACATTATTATTATTCCCATACACTGGTTTATTAGTTTTAAAAACATCCAGAACAATACTAACACAATCAAAACATAAACTATGAGCAAGTAATATGTATAATACTATATTGCTTGTTCCTACGACAACAAAACAAATGGTGACGAGTTCAGCTGGTCTGTTGCGTGACGTCATTCTCCATCTAACAGACCTAGTAACAGACTCTCAATCATGTTATATGTTATATCGTTTTAGCATGATAAAAGAAGAAAACATTTCTTCATTTAACATAAGTTTTTCCATTTAACACGCTATAACATGTTAAACTAAAGATCATGAATACCCCTTTTGTTTATTCTGTCTAGCCTTCTACGTGTTCCCTTGCCATCTATTCATTGTTCGTGGTCAGTGGAATTCATTGTTGTGTGAAGACGTCCTGATTGATTGACCAGTCTCTGTAGTTCTTCTTCTCCAATAGGCTCTGATCCCAGATGACTTCTGTAATTCGAGGAGTTTTCAAATCTCTCGATTCTGTTTTTCAGTGTATCTGTTAGAGCCAGTGTATCTGTTAGAGCCAGTGTATCTGTTAGAGCCAGTGTATCTGTTAGAGCCAGTGTCAGTGTATCTGTTAGAGCCAGTGTATCTGTTAGAGCCAGTGTATCTGTTAGAGCCAGTGTATCTGTTAGAGCCAGTGTTTCTGTTAGAGCCAGTGTATCTGTTAGAGGTCTCACAGTCATATATCAGATCTGGCATTGTACACCATTAGCTTAAGATTTTAAGAGATTTTTGGAGATTTCAGTATTCTGATGGAGAGAATTTTACGCTTGTTATACACCAGTCCATCTCAGTGCCTTGATCATTTATTGAGGACATTGTAGAGTCGAGATAATTGAAACTGACAACTTTCGAAAACGATTTGCCATCGGCGCAGATCATGTCATTAGGGTGGATTTTTCTGTTTACAATCATACACTTTGTTTTATCTTAACTTACTTTGCAAGCCGACTTCCTCTGCTTCTCTTAAAAAAGTCTTCGGGAGTCTTTCCATAACATCTTGGTTACTTCTTAGGTTTGTCGACCGCGTACACTAAGATCTTATGTTATATTGAGACTGCACCCCACGATCTTCACACTTTCTTCTAATAAATTTTTCGAGGGCTACGTTGAACAGCATTGGCGAGAGTCTATCTCCTTTCTCAGACCTGTTCTGACTTCAAAGACTTCAGAAACGTCTCCTTGTATCATAACTCTGCATTACATAGGTGTTTTAAAAATTTACAAGGATAGTTTCAGTATAATCTCGCAATACTTATAATTATTGAATAATTAAATTCTTAGAGTTAGTAATTGGTTAAGATAAATTATATAATTATTATCGAAATAGTACATATAAAAAGCATTTGAAAATAGAATTAAAAGAAAATTCAATAAATCAATAATTATATTTCAAATCTATCTTTTGAAAAAAAATAAATAAGTAAAGATTTCATGCCAGAAACTCATTATTATATCTAGGTTTCAGTTTGCGAGATGAAGTTGCAGTCCCCTATGTCAGCGGTTCCCAAAGTGAGTGCCACAGCAAACGTAAGCCAAGAGGTACCGCAAGCGAATGCCACTTACTCAAAATATTATAATGAAGATTAAAAAAATAAATAAAATAAAATAGCAAATATAAAGTGCATTCCAACGTTTACTTCGCACTTTTTTTTCATTTTCCGAAAAATTCAACCATTTTAAGGATAATTTTGTAATTTTATTTTACATTTTTTAAGGGTACCGCGAATATTTTTTACCCAAGCGTGAATGACGCTTTTTTTAAGCTTAAATTGGGTCCCCTGTGTTGTAAGCTCCAGTACCTTTAACTGATAGTTGGGAATGAAATTTGAGAAATGTTTTTCTAATTTAATTTATCAATTGATTCTACTTGTAGATCGCAAAGTAATTTACTAATTCTTAAACAGCAAGGAACATTTCTTATGAACTAAGACTCTTAGGACATTAGAAATGAAGTAATAATAAGTTGTATAGAAACTTATGTTTGGATAATACCCTTTTTATCCTGAATAGATAAAAAGAGGAGATATTGCTAAAGTTCTAAATGAGTTAATTGTATTGTTTCCATTTTTAGTGTATCACTATGGAAACTTATTGAAAATCGAAATAATTTAATTTAAAATAAAAGCAATATTTTTATGATAGACATGGTTGCAAATTAATTTTTTTTTGCAACCCATCATATATTAAATTACTGCTGATTTAGAGGACATTGCAGATGAAAATATTTCTATATTGTAATTCTTTTTTTACAATTTAAGCCCTCTTACATAATATTTTATTATTTCTTAAAAACAAAAATTATTTTTTAAAAACAAAAATTATTTTTTAAAAACAAAAATTATTTTTTAAAACAAAAATAATTTTTTACAAAAATTATTTTTTAAAAACAAAAATTATTTTTTACAAAAATTATTTTTTAAAAACAAAAATTATTTTTTAAAAACAAAAATTATTTTTTAAAAACAAAAATTATTTTTTTAAGAACAAAAATTATTTTCTAAGAAAGGAAGATGGCCCAATTGCAAAGGTCAAAAGAACTCAAATAGTAATTAAACTATTTATTGTGAGCTTACGTTTCGTCCCACTTTGCAGGGCTTTATCAGGGCTAATAAAGAAACAAACAACTATAATAATGTAAGAGAATAGAAAACATGATATAATAGTAAGGTGTAAAAGTTTGTAAGGGTTTTGTAAAAAAAAAAAATAAATAAACTAAGGTGAGGCTAATAAATATGATTTAAAATATGTGAAAATATATATAAAAATGAACAAAATAAGTTAAAGAATACAAAAAATAATAAATAAACTGTGAAAGGAATAAATAAAAAAGAATTACAAAAAGGTATTAGACAATTACTAAAACCGAAAATAATAACAAATAAAAAAAGAAATATAAAAATGTGTGTACTGCATTTTTAAAAGAAAAAAATTATTTATATATCTTATTTAATCATTTATTTATTGTTATTTACAACTGTATAACATATATACAACAAGTAAATTTGCTGTAGGTCAGATAGTGACATGATACAAACATGTGGAGAATCTGCCCATTGATAGAACTCCAATTTCTATATCTTAAACTTTAAAAATACATTTTTAGGCACATTTATGATTTTTTTTTAAACATTTTTGGATTTTTCTTGAAATATAAATATTTTTAGATGGTATCTTTCTCTAAGTAACTACAGATTATTTTGCTACAGCTAATTTTTGCCCAACTTTATCCCGAGTTACTCCTGGCGAGCTTGTCACAGTGGGTGGATGATGATGTTGATACACCATCTGTTAGCTCCGTCTTATCTAAAGAATTTTTACATTTTTTTTTTTTTTAACTTTCTCCCTTTCCGCTCTTTATTACAGTCAATTACTGAAGTACGTTAGATAGCAGGTGTCTTCACTTCCTGCCTCCTGCATCCCGCTCACACTTGCAACTGCCCAGCCACAATGAGCATTTTGTCAATGCGTTATACACTATATACTATACATTATTATACTATGATATACAATAATACAATATTGATAAACAACATGGTTAGAGTAAAGAAATTAAGCAGTTGAAGAAAAAAAAGGTCAAAATAATCTAAAAAAAAATATGTGGGGTAATTATTATTTTTAATTTATATATAACACACAAAATGGACGAACCCCTCAATTATATCATATATTTTATTAATTCATGGGTCAGTTCGTAATGCATGTCCGTAAAGAAAGTATTTGTAAATTGGAATTGATGTAGCTTTCCTAGAAAAAAAAAAAAGTAAATTATGAAAACATTTTTGAAGATACATTTCACAATGGACAACTAAAACAAAAGAAAAATTTAATATTATGTTTAAAGTATAGTTTTTAAAAAATGTAACACCATTTATTTGATTATCTTCTTTGAGAGTAATCGAGGTGAGAGAAAACGCTTCAAATTTTATATCGAAAAATCACGATTAATATTTTTTGTACATAATAAAATTATTTCAATAATTATAGTTATAAAATATGTAATAAATTTAGTATAACAATATTTTTATTAGTATAGATCACTACGGAGACTATGCTCAGGAAAGCCCGAAAGGACATCTAGTAACTGAAAACGGTTTCTGCTTATGATTTTAAGATCTAAGAACATGTTTCATGAAAAATTTTAAGTAGAATTATAATAACACTATAATACAATTAAAATTAATAAGCTTAGAATATAAGAATTATTGTTATGTTATTATTTTGAGTTCAATTACCAGGCTTGTTGCCCTACAGTAATTATTTGTTTTAGAGTCAAAAGTCGATTCATACAAATTTTTATTATTAAAATTGCTTCTGAAGAAAACCCTAAAAATCTCGAGGATGGGAGCGAGAGGAACCTTGACACGAATTATTAAAGACAATTTTATGAAATACTCATTATAATGTGTATGAATAATTAATTATTTATATTTTATTGATGTAAATATGCAAAACCACGTAGTATGTGAACTAACTCAAACCAACTACTCGTTTGGTTTTATCCATTATATAACACATTCCTTAAAATGACCTTTCCAAGTCCAGGGAAACTTTTACCGTCAGCCTGGCGCAGGTAAATAAGGACTGTATGAAACCAAATTCTCTAGTATATGTCCAATTGTCTTTTTCGATACTATAATTTATTGTCTTATTAGTCCAAGCTAGAGAGAAGAAGCCTATAGATAGGAGTCATGGTCTAAAGAACCCACCTGCTATCCGACATCCGGAGGAAGTGGATAACGCCTAACGACATTTTCGTACTCTTCTCTTGAAGCAGATGTTTCTCCTAGCGAAACCTTTACCGGCCGAAGAATCGCCTCTACTAATCTTCATCTTGAGGCAGGCATATATATT
>NW_027107649.1:248269-250434 GCF_000696795.3 Halyomorpha halys | reverse complement strand
GATAACTGATAATTGAATAGTACAAAATTTTAATTGATTGATATTCGTGGAATTGTATGGTAGTAGATTGAAAACAGTGACAGATGAAAAATAATATCATGTAGGTAAGAAGATATGTGTAATATAAGATATGCAAGTAGTGTCTATAAAAACTGAAAAATTAAATAAATAAATCTACACCTCATTTTTTATTTACACTTCTTCATATGTGTTAGCATATTATCTCATATTATTTTTAAAAATATATCCCTCACATACGCCGTTATTCCAATAAAACCTTAAAATATTGTGATAATTGATTATGAATCATACTAGAATAAAGTGTTTTGTTTTAATTCTAAATTCCGTATAATAAATGTATATGTATTCATACTTAAGTTTTTTTAAAAATTAGTAAATGAGTATAAATTATTTTTTATTGCCTCTTAAGTGCCAGATATAAATCATAAAATTTAAAAATGGTCTAAATTATGCCATTGTGTCGATCTACAGTGTGAAAGTTCCTACTTACCTCTTAATTGTTAATTAATTAACAAAAATAAGTCACTAAGGATGTACACAGAATATAGATGGTCAAGTTCACAGATATATGTACCAGTTCGGTCATCACAGCACTAAAAGTTTGAAACTGTCTAATTTAGTTTTTATTATGTTTATTTATATTTTTTAGAGTGCTTATTAGGAATCGCAACTTTGCCACCTCGAATTTGTTTCAGAAGAATTAAACAATCGAGAAAAAACAAACTTTTTTTCCCTTATTTCCTCCAAACTTGAAAACCATCTACTATTCGAATACCTTCTACCAAAAATTAACCACAATTTTACTTAGTTTAGGTTCATGCATGTAAATGCATTGTTTTCATGTCGTTGGTGAAAAATCGAAAAAAGTTTATTTTAGATTTTTTGTTTTTTGAGTACTTTAATACATTATATAATTTATTTTATTATTTTCATTAATAGGTTGAATTCAGAAAGTAAGTAATAAATAAGGAAAGTAATAATTGTCATGTTTTACTCTGATAATATAATAATATTTTACGATATTATATGAATTAAACAATTTCTTTATTCAGAATCTGAATAGCTCGTGCATTCATCAGATTGTGACTAGCTTATGTAAAACATTTAAAAGTTTTTGGTCCATCCGTTCGAAAGTTATGTATGACTTATTGCCTGTCGCACTTTAGGTCTCTGCCTTTCTGGGATCTTGGCGCCAAGAGTAGAAACATGTAAAATTGTGTGAATTCTCTGGCTACCCTTTTTTTTTCCCACATTTACATTTTCCTGAAAATATTTGAAATAACAAAATATCTTTGAAATTGTGCTTGTTAAATATTATAACAGATAAATAATTGTACAATTTTTTTTTTTTTGTATTTTCTGCATAATTTAATTAATAATAATAATAACACTAGATAAATCAATTTCTACAAGTAAATTACATTCCTTATAAGGTAACTTAGATGTTCTTGCCCATCATACTTTTTTCAACTCGCTCATTGCATTAATGCCAAAGAAGACTGTCAACAGCAGTTGGTAATTAGTAAAGACAATTAATTACATAATATAATTTAAATAAAATAAATAATAAAACATGAAATAGAAAAACTAACCAGCTTGACATTGCATAAATTTTTATCTAGAGAAACTAGCAATCACTAAAAACCAAGTTATAATTTAAAAATACAATATTTTAAAGACAAATTTTCAAAATTATTTTAAGGTAAATACTTCTTAGAATTATTGGGTACGCTTTTTAAAACTCCTAAAATAATTTTCAAAAAAAAAATAAATGAAAAGTAGACATCTATTAGAAAAGGAAAATATGTTATATATATGAAAGGAATATGGTCCGGGTGTGGTCAAAAAAACTCAAATATTAGAATTCTACTATTTTAATGAGCCAACGTTTCCCCCCACGTTGCAGGGCTTCGTCAGGGCTATTTTGACGGCAGTCAAAACAAAAATGTTTTGACTGCCTTTTTGATTTGACTGCCGTCAAAATAGCCCTGACGAAGCCCTGCAACGTGGGGCGAAACGTTGGCTCATTAAAATAGTATATTTCTACTATTTGAGTTTTTTTGACCGCACCCGGACCATATTCCTTTCATCTTTCCACACGGTCAATCAACATCTTCCAGTATGTTCTATATATATTGTATATA
>NW_027107649.1:242722-248219 GCF_000696795.3 Halyomorpha halys | reverse complement strand
TTCTACTATTTGAGTTTTTTTGACCGCACCCGGACCATATTCCTTTCATCTTTCCACACGGTCAATCAACATCTTCCAGTATGTTCTATATATATTGTATATAGTCCGGATGACGGTCAATCCAAAGAAGGAAAAATAAGTTGAAAAAAAAAAGAGGAAAGTTACATTGGGTTGAAAGAGAAAATATGAAGAAAAAAAGGAGAGAGAAAAGAAAGGTATTAACAAAAAAAATTAATAAAGTATAGAAAGAAAAAAAAGTAATGAAAAAGATAAAAGAACCAAAGCGATGAAACAAAGAAAAACAATAAAACACTATTATTATATATTGTTTACTTGTTATGCCTACATGTAGTAAGATTTTAAAAAAATTGTTGAATTAGATTTAAATAAGCATGTTGTGTAGCAACCCAATGAAGTTGATGCTACCCAACTTTGTTGTTTTTGAATAAAGTTTTTCTCTCCTGATTTCTGTATTTCCATATCTGCTTGGTGAGCCTTACATGAGTATGAGTGTCTTACACTTTTTTTTTTTTTAACATTTGACAGTGTAGGTATAGTCTCATCCAAAAGACACCCCTAACGACTTACAATGTTTATGATTATTGAATACTTTTAAATTCGTAAGGTAAGAAAATAAAAATAATAATAATTTATTTATTTGTATATGGGGCAACCCACGTACAAATATAGTTAGCCTGTGAAATAAATGAAATAGATAATCAATTGTAGTAATTTTGCAAAAATAATGAGTTAAAGATCGTTTATATAAACTAATAACAAACAACATACCCAAGCTGGGCTGTCCACATTCGTTAGAATAAAAACAATAAAACAAAAACATCACTTCATATTAATAATATTAAAAAACAGAACGAAAACTATACCTCTTATTGGGACGATATGTGTCCAGCTCTAAGCAAAAGGTTTTGGGTTACATATGTAAAAAACAGTTTAAGGTCCAATCCTTTTTATTTTTGCAATTTGTCAAAAAATGGAAACAATCCTCAAGGGCCGTTCAGCTGGAAAAAACTTCTGTGGGTCCGAAGTATATTTGTGTGGACCGACATTTAGAGTAATTGCATATTTACTGGAAAGTCGTAGTTGGGAAATTATTCTCAAGTGAGTTATAGGGCAACCAATTTTTAGGTAGCTTTCAGGAGCATCCGTTTTAATGAAGACCCTACCGTACCACGGGTCCCAGGTCGATTCTCGCAATAACAAGGTAAGAAAATCGTAAAGATAATTTATATAAAAATTACCAAAAAACTAACATTTATAGAAATAATAATAAAAAATAAATAATTAAATATTTAACATTAGAATATCTGAATTAATTCTAGGTTTGAGTTAGCAAGATGAAGCTGGAGTTCCCGTTGTATGTTTTTAAGATATTTAATTTTTTTTTTTAAATATTTCTTTGAAGCAAAAATATCAGTCAAACGGTTGCCGAGTTATTCATAAAATTTAACAAGCTAAATATTTTCTGCTTTAGAGCCGAGGGCTGCACTACCATATGCTTCTACTACGTGCTTAATCTATCTCTGTTCAGTACCGAGAAAATGTGACCCGACGACAAAGTTATTATTTAAAGACTTCTAGCTGTTTGTTATGTGTTACTCACACTTGTTTCATAGATAGTATAAATTACATTGTTAGAAGAATTGTTATATATTTAAAAAAAAAAAAATCATTATGGACAATACATTGGATCTCTTTATAACGACAGTCTCTCTGACAAAGAGGACCATCTCGCAGAGAACCGTTAATGGTTGGGACCGTTAGGGCAAATAAAAATCGCCCTCCTTAGAAGAAATAAAAATTGGATCTAGATCGGTACACTTGTTCCCCTTGCTAGCGGCCCCCTCCCATATACCTCCTGACCCAGAGGTCGCACAGGAAGGGTACGCAAGGGTCAACAAGGGTTCCACTTCTCCCTATTACCGACTCCTTAATAATTTTGCATATTTTATCATCCCGGAAAAAAACGCACTAGATGGGTTCATTAGAATAAATTTATTCACTATAAATTAATAAATTAGAAAATTTAAGTGAAGATTAAACCAAAAAAATTTACTTTGAATATACTAAGAGAACTGAGTGAGTTTCTAACCATTGCAAAACATAATCAAGTAACGGACACTATGTGAAAAAGCATTGTTTAATATTTATTTTCAATTAAACATTTTTATCAATCCATAGTAACACAAAGTGTCGGGAATCATATAAATTTACCCAATTTATAGATACCTCCAAAGTTATCAAATAAAGTGCAAATAAGTTAAAAAACAAACGCTTGTATTGAAACAACATGTAATCTTTACACACTCCACAAAATAATAGTTCAATTATAAGATTTAAAATAAAATAGCTGACAAAATTATACTAGACAATGTGCTTCATCAGCTTAGGACAATGAATAACAACAACAGCACTGTAACCTTCCACTGTATTCTTTCACTTTACTATCGATACTTAACACAAAGCAGCAGAACAATGGTGTACTTATGAATAGTATATTCATATAGATCTATAGTAATGTTGTATATATTATATTAATATTAATAGCTCATATAAATATAAACCAATACTTTTGATAAAATAATAATGTTTTATTATTTTATTTGATATTAAATGAATTATCGACTATTACAGCACTTATTAAACAAACGGTCCAAACTTCCAATTCATTACAAAAGACTGATTTACATGACAATTATAAGGTCTATCTGGACATACGGCGTTGAGCTTTGGGGCTCCACTAAACCTTCGAATTCCTCTCGTATCCAATCCTTACAATCCAAAATCCTTTGTAAAATCCTAAATGCTCCCTACTTTTTCATAAATAAAATCATCCACAAAGACCTTAATGTTCCATTTGTAACCGATCTAGCCCGAACCAGATATCAATCCTTCCATTACAAACTCACTAACCACTCAAACCCATTAGTTTCTAATATTGCTTCCTCTATTAGTCCGGAGAATCCTCCGAGGCGTCTGAAAAGAAGATGGCCTCTAGACCATATATTGTAAAAATGTTTTTAGAGTGCTACCATTGGGTAGTTTCTCTACATGCTTGAACCATACCATTATGATTTCCTCAAATTTACTTGATGTATTTATGTGCAGTTGTAAATATCAATAAATAAATTTAAAAAAAAAATTAAATTTCATACAATATATGAAGCTTGAGGTAAATTTTATTATATAGAAAAACTTGACGAATGTTAGAATTTTTTTTTTTTAACGGTTCGGCAAAATTGTGAACTTAAAAATAAATGTCAGACGTGATAAGAACGTGCTTACTCATAATGAATTATTAGTTGTTTTAATATAATTTTATTCGAATCGCTTAATAGAAGCATTGATATACATTCAACCCAGAGACAATAGGTATTGAAAGAGTAGTGTAGTCGGAAAAACATTGGCAATTATCGTTAAATGTGGAGGTTATATGAAGAGACAAACATTGGAAATAAATATTTACCAATACTATTGATGTGTGTTTGTGTGTACAACAAACCAACATGTATACTGGGCCAGGCTGGACAAGAATGTGATCCTACCAAGTACGAAGAACTAGGCCTCTTCAGAACAATAAAATAATTAAAAAAAAAAAACATATCAGGCCAAAAACTAATTTAATAAAATGATTAGGCAATAAAAAATAAACAGTTAAGTAACAAAAGGAATTCTTCTTATGATAGAAACGAAAGAAAATATATATTTAAAAACGTTGAATTAAGTTTTAGATTATATACATATGTGAATTTATAAACATTCAGGTATATAAATATGCATACATCCAATTTTCACATTAAATATGACATATTTTATTTAAAGTGATTGCCTTGAGAACTAAGACAGACATGGCATCTTTCTTCCACAGCAGCAGTAGCCAAAATTCACTGGATATGTGTTATGTTTCGTCTGTTTCTCTAATCCATGTTCGTAAAGAATTAAGGTCATTGACCGGGCTGGTGTTGACTTTTTATTAAACGTCACCCAAACCAAAAACAGATCTGGAATGCGAGAAATAACACATGCCAAGTGACCATTCTGGCACAGCTACTGTGGAAGAAAGAAATCTTAATATGCTCAAGGTAATCACTTTAAACAACATTTTTTTTTTTAATATTTATTTATTGCTATTTACAACTGTACATTAAAGTAATTAATACATAAGTATATCTGATCTAAGTTAAATTGGAGTGTTGCAGGCGTGTAGAGAAACTACCCATTGGTAGCACTCTAATAAACAACATTTAATATAAAACTAATGTTTACATTTCAATAGTAGTTGAAACACATAATTTATCAATTAATATTACGAGTTATTGGAAGGTAACTACCAATTATCTTCTTACAGCACGAAGTTGTCTCGTCGAAAATATTTTTCATTAGGCCTAATGCCTTTGAGTTTTATTTTTATTTTTTTTTTTTAACTTAAAATAAAGTTAATGATTCCTCGTAAATCTAAAGTTGAATTATTCCTTCATGGATCTATTGATCCTATCTTGCATCAGTCCAAACGCTTAGCTAGAATCCAGCAGTTTGGATAATACTGATTACCTCTTGAAGTGTTTCAAAGCATTAAAGTATGTAATGTAATAAACTGAACAACACTTATTGTTCTTTTTCTTCCCCTATAATTGATTAACATGAATAAAAATATATAACACTTAAATATCAAATTAAAAATTAATAGCAAGTTTGAAGTGAACCATATTCTTCTGGTATTAAGATGGGATACTTTTATAAGCATTACGTCTATCTGATCACTCTTGATTAGCTTCAATTATCTGATGTTTCAACCTTAAAAGATATAGAAAGAATTATTATTCTTAATTAATATTACTAAACATTCTAAAAGCATGGGGTATGATTCTCATTTAATTCTAATGAAAAAAGATTTGGGGACAGAAAGTGGAATATGTTTAAAATAAGTACGGAGGAATATTAGTATTATACAAACTGGGTGTTGCCTATAAGTATTGCTTCATACTATAAATACCGGAAGAAATAATAATAAAACGAATAAATAAAATAGAAAAATAACAATTAAAATAAAGAAATATCATAGCTGTAGAATTAACTAAAGCAATAAAATAAAGAAAAAATATATATATATACTCGAACTACTCAATATTGTAAAAGTATGTTTAGTGCGTGATTATCTGTTTTTCAGATGTTTTTTCGTTGTTCAAATGGAAATAATTTCTGAAAATATTTTTTTCACAATCAAAAAGTTCAGTAAATAAAAATATATATTAAATAAATCAAAACTTGTATCCTTTTTTGTCTCAACACTTTTTATTTCAACAGTCCAACGTTTCGGCTATTTTAGCCATCCTCAAGGGCATCTTCAATTATAAATTCTTCCTCACATTAAATTTAGAATTACTTTTGCTGGCTATTCTGCCCAGGTCATTCATTAATTATAAGTTAAAAACCTATTTTTTTTTATTAATTTAAAATCATAAATATCTAATTCTTCTTA
>NW_027107649.1:237263-242300 GCF_000696795.3 Halyomorpha halys | reverse complement strand
TTTAATGTGAGGAAGAATTTATAATTGAAGATGTCCTTGAGGATGGCTAAAATAGCCGAAACGTTGGACTGTTGAAATAAAAAGTGTTGAGACAAAAAAGGATACAAGTTTTGATTTATTTAATAAATAATTACCTTGTCTCAAGAAATTGAAATAATATAATTAAAAATATATAACTTATAAGAAGCATTGATATCAGTTCAATATTCGTTAAAATAAAAACACTACCTATATAATTACTAAACCTAATATAATTAAAAAACATTTTTAATGATTTATAGCACGTTCGGAATTCAATGTTCGAATTACACATTGGGAAAAATACGTACTATAATTTAGGCACTAAGTGATAAATATTATTTAAAATATATATAACCTGAAAACTGAAGATATTAGCAAGATCCATCCCCGGCCAGAGCCCAGTGACATTATACTCTTAAATCAATATTGCGCTGACCTTTTCTTGACATTTCCGCAGTGCTGGAAGGAGGGGGATGGTCCATGTTCTGGAGTGTTGGCTGGAGACTCAACTGTGAACTGAACAACATCCAAGTCCTCTCTTTTAGGAAATTTTTAAATGGCATCGATGTAGTAACAAAGAAAAAGGAGAAATAGTAGGGGTCTTCATGGTGTGTTAAATTTAAAATGTCTTACCATGTTAAATGTTATAAGCAGAGGATTGTTAATTAATTAAACAGCCCTATTTAAATTCATGTTAAATGCATAAGAGCTCCTAGTGGGTTTTCTGAGCAACTTGTTTTATAACCTTCCCTTCCAAATCTTCATATTCTTGCTTACTTCTAAGTTTTAATTAAATCAATTTATTACAACATGCCTAAAGTAATTGAAAAGTGGGAATTGTGTGAAAGTTTGGCCACTGAGTGCCTTGTTGATCTTCTGACTTCTGTGGAAGAGAATCAAGATGAGCTAATTGACAACTGTACATTATTATTATAATCAGCCATTGCTTTATTAGTTTTAAAAACATACAACAACAACAACAAGCAACAAACAAAACGGTAACGAGCTCAGCTGGTCTGTTGCATGACGTCATTCTCCATTTAACAGACCTAGTAACAGACTCAACCATTTTATATGTTATATCGTGCTGAAAGAAGGAAATATTTCTCCATTTAATATAAGTTTTTCCATTTAACACTTTAACATGTTAAACTAAAGATCATGAAGACCCCTAATATCCATTACTATGATTCTCAAATAAAAGGTAATTTTCAGGTCAAGATTTTCAAGAAAAAAATTATCTTAAACATTATCTCCGAAAATATAAAAATAAAAAATTCTGAACCTTCTTATGCTTGTTTTTAGATAAACAGCTTTTAATATGAACTTGACGTAAAATATACTAATATAATTTTAATTCGAAATTTTCGCAACTAATATTGAAGCCAAAAGATAGCTTGTCAATGAACCCATAACAACAATGGTAAAATGAACTTAGAAAATCATTTAACATTGAATGTCCATTTATTAATTTTCAGATCTCATTTTATAATGATAATGCAAATTATTTATGATAAAGAAACATTAATTATAACAGATTACGACAATGGTAATAAAAAAGACATTAATTTTTTCTTCATTTTCAGCCGACTTGTGTGAAAGAAATAAGAGTTGCAGAGCTGCGTATATTTCCCAGTTATGGAAGTCATTAAAATTTCTCTGATTTCTGTTTTATTTCAAGCTTTTATTTGTATAAAACTAGGTTGATTATTTTTTTTTTTTTCATCATAAACATAGGTATTTTGAAATACACTACAAACTGTTCTAAAACAACAAAAAATTGAAATCTTTTTTGTAAAATTTCAATTAAGACCGACAGTAAAAACTTTTTCCAGAGAGAAATACGAAAATAAAGCTAAGTTTTTTGGATGTCAAAACTTTGCTCTGGGAAAGTCATGTAAAAATGCACATGACAAGTAGACCAGCAGTTAAACATTGCAACATAAATAATTCATGGATGTACAATTTTCCATGGAAATTATTGAATTATTATAATTATAATTATTGAAAGGGTTTAAATAGTGTTATTTTCCCAACTCTTTTGAATTTAAACATTTCACTAACCTTTTGCGATTGTTGACACGTCAACAATTTTCAAAAACATTATATCAATAAAATTCTAATTTCTAGGCTACAGAGGGTTAGGTGTGGGTTTTAAATTGTTGTCAAACTTTGTGTAAAATGTTTTATCATAATTTGCAGTTAGTTAGTATGTGGGTTCTCAAATCTCAAATTGTCCTACATTTTGGGTTTTATTGGGAAAGGATGACGAAAACCTACCGATAGCGACACCCTTTTCTTCATATCAGTTATTTTACTGATTTAATCCATACATTTATGATATTTCAACTTGTGATTGCATATTATCAAAGATAAAAAAAAAAAAATTTAAAAGCATTCCTTCCTCTGATGGGTAGTTGGCCAGTATTTTCTGTCAGTGAAATTAAAAAAAAAAAATTTGAAAGTTGTCAGGGGGAATGGTCATCATCAACGGTCATTCGCGGAACCCCATTGGTCGACATCTCTTCCTGGAGGGGAGTTTAGGGTCCAACCCCCTTCACCAGCTCCCTTAACGAAAGTAAACTGTCTTACCAATTCTATTTTAATTTTAGATTATTTATCTGTTTGGAAAGTGATTTAATGTACCGTCAAAGTGGGTTACTTTGTTAAAAATTGTGGACCTTTTGTATTTGTTGATTCGCTGGAAAAGATTCAATTTTATAACTCAGCTTTCTTTTTGAATAAATAAAAGAAAAATCAGATAGTTGATACCTGTATTTTATTTTATAACAAAGTGGAACAAATGCTATGAGTATGTAGGAAGACGTTGCACTGCTTTTTGTACCAATAATGTGTACAATTTAATGTTGGCATCATATAAGAAAAATTACCAAAAAAACATTAAAGAGTAAAAAAAAAATAGTTTTATGTTAACATTAGCATTAAATATTAAAAAAACTTTATGAAGAATTACAATGTTTCTTTTTTCAAACTTATACATTTTTCCTTTAAAATGATAATGGTTTAATAACAAAAAATTATAAAAACATCAAAACAGAAATTGTTATTCAATATAAATCTAGACCGAAATAAATCCAAATTATATATATATAGGTTTTAATTGATCTAAAATTACTATGGTATGGAAGGATGCTCAAAAACAATTAGACAATAAATAGAACTTTGGAAGACTTGAACACTCCAAATGACAACAAATTTACGAGAAAATATTCCTAATTTCTGATGAAAAGTTATTCACAGTCACATTTTCGTAAATGACAATTAAAAAAGAGAATAATCTTCAAAACTTATATTTACTTATTATTCACGGATAGAATTTGAGGAACTATAAAATTATTCTCTTTTGCGCCTTTCACGACCACTCCCTATCACACTCAGCAAGACGCAACCTTTGACTTCATTGAAGCTATAACCCTTATAGAACCAAGTAATCCACTACAACTGTACTGAAATTGTTTATATTAATTAATAATTTTCCTGTAATATGAAAAAGAAAAAAAAAATCAACAACAACACTCTAAATTTAGCCTTGATAGACGCCGCAGATAAACCTCACGTAGAATGACGAAATATCTTTTAAGGTTTACAGTCAAATGTAAGCAAGATAAGATCAAGAACGAAGCAAATTATTCATGATTAGCTTATTATTCTCATTTACAATAAATATAACAGATAATGACAGTTTTTTGAGTGCTTGGTTCAGAATTTTGTGGGTTCGAATCCCACCTGGATCAGTCAATATTCATTTACCGGACACTCCGTGAAACTTATTTTTATATTCCCACTCTCTGTAGATGTGGAAGAGTTGAGACGAAAAAAAATTTAGGAACTCTATTCTCAAAAAATATTTTTGTGAAAATTTCGGCATTCTATCTTTACTGATGTACCAAATTAAAACAACACGGTTGGTGAATTTTTTATCGCTCATTTTGAACTTGTTATAATGATATTTTTTGTAAATTTTTCAGTTGATAGTATGAAAAGTACTTTTTCTGAATTTCTTAGAGGATAGCTTTTAAAAATGACGCTGTTGTAAATTTCTAGAATTCGTAATTTTCATAATGATTGACATAACACTTGATAAGGTTTATGAGATTATGAATAAAGAAATAGATTTTTTTTTTTTTAAGAGATACATATATATGTTTAAGATTTATATTAAATGTACATCTTAAAAAATAGATGTTATAATAATAATTTATAATAAAGTTCTTGTTTCTGACATGATGTATATTAACAAGACAAGTAATCAAAGAGAATACTCATTAAAGAATGTAGAATGACTAAGATTTAAACGTAGTCATGGGTGATTAAAGGACGTGTGTTTTCCTTCATCAAACCTCATGAAAACAATTGGACTCGAACAGTCTCAACTGAAAAATGAATTATTCCTTCATTATGATTTTTTGAAAGTCAATTTTAATGACCCCATTAAGTACATAGTATTTATACCATAAATTATAGCAATGAATGTAGATAAGATGTTATTTTACTTTGAGTTTAGTTTTGTTCCATTTTATTTTATTTTTCTATTTATTATCATTAAATTCATATATATATTTGTAAATATGATATGTATCCTAGGAGCTTACTAATGTCTAAATGTATATAACAGAATTTAATACTACACAATGAAAATATACATACCATAAATTGGACCTAAGAACTACGTTTTGAAAATAACATTCCATTTTTGACGAAAATGAACTTAATCAATCTGTAAAATGAACGCCTCATAATAACAATCTGCCATCATCATTAGGTTTCTACCAAGATCAAACATAGTTTGTTTTCTGAGCATTTTTTTTTTTTTATAATTTATTTATTGTTATTTACAACTGTATACATATATACACATCAAGTAAATTTGCTGTATGTGATATTATGACATGATACAAATATGTGTAGAATCTACCCATTGATAGAACTCCAAAAACACTTCTAAAGGAGAAGATCTCGAGGCCATCTTCTTTTCAGACGCCTAGGAGGATTATT
>NW_027107649.1:234663-235633 GCF_000696795.3 Halyomorpha halys | reverse complement strand
AAAAAAAAAAAGAGAAAATTTTGTAGAATTGAAACAATGGAAAAATGAAACAGTTTTAAAGAACGATAAAAAGCTGTAAAAAATGTGTAAGGGAAGAAACAATAAATAATAACAAGGAAAAAATAAATCATGTATAGTTCTTGTACACAAAGCAGACATTTTTATAATGCGACAATTTAAAAAAAAAATATATGCTCTGATTATTTTTATTAATAGGATATAAAAAAATTATGCTCCACTAGTCATAAGTATGCTCTGTATAAGGCGACCCGATGAAGTTGGGCTGCACAAGTATTTTTCTCTCTCCACTACCAGTGACTGTGTAATTACTTGACTGTGTCACTGCCTAAGTAATTAATATTATCAAAAAAATAAATAACTTCTCAAATAAGTTAAAACGTAATATCTGACACATAGAAGAAAAATATCATATTATCAAAGTACCCTGTTCATATATTTGAAGGATACATCATCGGTACCGGTCAACCATTTCAATTATATTATTTCAGAGGTTTTTGATTTTAGGTTTGAAATAAGAAGATAATCATGTTTCGATTAGTATAGGAAGTATAACGGTAGTCCCTGGTTTAGAAAATAAAAATTATCTTTTACAAAAAAAAATATATCTCAAGCAATAATTATGTTTATAGGGTAGCCAGGAATGTTGAAATAAAAATTAAAGAAAGAAGTAATGTATGAAACGAGGAATGGGTAGTGATCGAGAAAGATGGGTGGGATATCGACGCAAGATGTTAAGGCAGCTTCCTGTGACACCAGGTGCCCTTAATGAATATTCAAAGAGATCTTAGACGATTGTGTGCAAATGGAGCTAAACCTAATCATCTCTCTTATATATTTCCACTTTGGCAACATTAGTGCTCTTTAGACAATTCAATAGAAGAAGGAAAAACTTAAATGGAAGAAATATAATTCTGTTTTCATAATTATGAGAGATAGTTGACCGTGGATG
>NW_027107649.1:232176-232571 GCF_000696795.3 Halyomorpha halys | reverse complement strand
GAGAATACATTGAATCAATTTTTTAAAAAAATAATTGGGTTCTTGATCATAAGTTTAAGGATGTAAACAAATTAAAAATTTTTAATTTAATGTAAGAAGGATATTTTAATAATTTAAATAATACAGGAGATTAATAATCAAGGTTAATCTTGCAGTATGCATTTTCAAATTCGATGTAGTTAATTTTAATTACCTATAAATGTTAAACATTATTGTGAAACCTGATTATTTATATTTCAGTGAGTACATAGTATTAATTTATAATAAAAAATCGTTTATATAGTTTGTATTTATGGTCCTAAATATTTTATCTTTCATTATGGCACAAAGCCCAAGGGGTACGTACTTATCAGTTCCAGATAGCTGTGTCAATGGGTCCACAAGTTCTACAGGAC